>NC_141024.2:8730000-9030000 GCF_052040795.2 Danio rerio
GAGCTGTCGGGACATGATGAATGGAGCGAAACGTGGAAATGCCCATCTCTCCCATGTCATTCATCAGCCGCGGCGTCACGCACACACGCCAGCCGCCCGCTCGCAGATAAGGAAAGTTTATGAAGAGAATTAGTTCTGAATATGCTCCTAATGAGGTCATTATTTATTTCCAGCCAAACAGCAGTGGAGAAAAAAAAAATCTAGATTGTTTTCAACCGATCCCTCCCCTCCCCCCGATTCCTAACGTTGCATATTATGTAGTGCTGAAAAATCAAATGAAAAATGGATGCACTTAGCCTACTCTGAGCTTAAGTGTGAGTAAATGTTGTTTATTGTGCTTTAATAGATCTGTCTCGCTCTGGATCCGTTCATGTCATAAAGCTGTCTGTGTTTCTCGGTGCAGATTGAGAACCTGCAGGAGCAGCTGAAGGATAAGGAGAAGCAGATGAGCAGTCTCAAGGAGCGCGTCAAATCCCTGCAGGCCGACACGTCAAACACGGACACGGCCCTCAGCACGCTGGAGGAGGCCCTGGCTGAGAAGGTGGACACCCGCCAAACACTCACGCGTGCACACTAATTCATTTACCGCAGCGCAGATTCATCATTGTCATGTCTCTGTTAAGTTCGCTAGTTCTCAGGTTTGGGTTTGACACTATAGCACATTTTTAACTGGTATTATACTTACCTATCGGTTGGATTAAGTAGATATCTATCGCATGCACAGCTACAAAACTAAGCTATTATTCATTATTTATCATTTAAATTTGGCAGTAATAACACTCCATATTTATTGCTGTGATTTATTAAATTTTCTTTATTGTTTCTGTTAAGTTCGCTAGTTCTCAGGTTTGCGTTTGACAGCACATTTTCAAATGGCATTAAACATACCTATTGCATATATTAAGTACCTATCGCATACACATCTACAAAACTAAGCTATTATTCATTATTTATCATTTAAATAAGGTAGTAATATTACTTCATGTTAATTACTGTAATTATTATTAATATTTTAATTAGTTTTTTTATTGTCTCTGTTAAGTTCGCTAGTTCTCATGTTTAGGTTTGACACCATAGCACATTTTCAAATAGCATTAAACATACCTATTGCATGTATTAAGTAGCTATCTATCACATACACATCTACAAAACTAAGCTATTATTCATTATTTATCATTTAAATTAGGTAGTAATAATACTTAATATTAATTTCTGTGATTATTATTATTTTTTTTATTTATTTTTTATTGTCTCTGTTAAGTTCACTAGTTCTCAGGTTTGGGTTTGATACCATAGCACATTTTAAACTGGCATCAAACTTACCTGTTGGGTGTATTAAATAGCTACAGTTCCTATCACATGCACTGCAACAAAACTAAGCTTTTATTCATTATTTATCATTTAAATTAGGTATTAATTATACTTAATATTAATTTCTGTGATTAAAAAAAAAAAATATATATATATATATATATATATATATATATATATATATATATATATATATATATATATATATATATATATATATATATATATATATATATATATATATATATTTTTTATTTATTTATTTATTTATTTATTTTTTATTTTTATTGCCTTTGTTAAGTTCACTAGGTCTCAGGTTTTGGTTTGACACCATAGCACATTTTAACTTGCATTTAACTTACCTCTCAAGTAACTACCTGTCACCTACTCAGTAGCAAAGATAAGCTATTATTTATTATTTCTAATTTTAAGAAAGTAATAGTCAGGGTGCGAATTACTGAGGGGTTTGACTCCCCTAAGTAATGCTTGGAATCCCTGAAGGACGTCAAAACAACATGTATGGGTGGTCAGTCCTTCAAATAGTGAGATATAGTTGGCTCTGATCAGTGTCTTAAATTATATTTCTAGTTAAAATAATAGATTATATTAACATACATTTGACCACCCCTATAACGGTTCATACCATTGTGATCAGTCTATGCGAGAGAAAAAAATCATTGAAAAGTCAGAAACCAGCAGTTCTAGAGCACCGAGAGACACTGTAAGTGTTCAAACGACACTTTTCTATAACTATAAACAACACTTCTGTATAATTATATGACACTTTAAATATAATGTAATATAATATAATATAATATAATATAATATAATATAATATAATATAATATAATATAATATAATATAATATAATATAATTTAATATAATTTGATATAATATGATAAACTGCTATAAGTAATAACATTAACATTACTATATATTTGATATTATTACTGTTATATGGAATACCATGTTTGATCAAATTCTATTAGTAAATATTAAAATTTTAAAACTCAATATGACTTTTGTTTTATGGTTTCAGTTAAATATAAAATACAACCCTGCATATGTTGTTCTTGTTGTTGTTGTTGTTGTTGTTGTTGTTGTTGTTGTTGTTGTTATTATTACTATTATTATTATTATTATTATTATTAACTGCAGCTATGTTCATTCACATTTAAAATTAAAGTAAAAATTAACACTATTGATGTTATATTTAATATACATTTAGCTCTTTATTATAATTTATTATTATTATTATTATTAACTGCAGCTATGTTCATTCACATTTAAAATTAATGTAAAATTTAACACTATTGATATTATATTTAATATACATTTAGCTCTTTATTATAATTTATTATTATTATTATTAATGATAATAATAATAATAATTATAATAATTATAATAATAATAATAGTAAAATTGTACATTATTTATTCTAATTTAAAAAGTATGTATTAAATCAGTGTTTTATTGTTGATTATTTTAAATAGTTATAATTAATGACACTGTGTATGGGGGGTAGCATGATTACACAGAGTTAACACAGGTGAACTGATTCTGTATGTGTATGTGTATGTGTTTGTTTGTGTGTGTGTGTGTGTGTGTGTGTGTGTGTGTGTGTGTCTGTGTGTGTGTGTATGTGTGTGTATGTGTATGTGTGTGTATGTATGTGTGTGTGTGTGTGTGTGTGTGTGTGTGTGTGTGTCTGTGTGTGTGTGCGTGTGCGTGTGCGTGTGTGTGTGTGTGTGTGTGACAGCAGTGAAGATTGCTCTGTCACACACCCTTATGTAAGAACTCAGTCATTTCTGCACCACGTTCGACCTCCCAGCACGTTCACAGATCCACAGGTCAATTCCTGCCACTTCTCATCAGCTCACATCACACGTGTGACTGTCTTCAGCAAACACCTTCACACACTTCCCTGAATCGACACCCAGCCCTGAACTCCAGCTCATGAATATGAATGAATTAACCCCGCCGGTTATTAGCATTGTCTTGCATATCCGCAGTTTTGGCAGCGATTGGCTGTTATGCTTTTTTTTCCCCCCCACTTCATCTCGCTCGCATACCCTCACGCACCGAGGTTTGGGCCTCACGTTCCACCCAGCCACAGCCCGGAAATTAACTTTGTCATCTGCATATTGAAAAGTGGACACACATAAAGAGTGGACACAGGCGTACACGTATGCACTTTTGCAGCATGGTCCCTCAGGTAGATCTTTATCTTCTTGAGGCCTGTTCACACCATGTATGATAATGACAAATATAAACATAAAATCGTTTGTTTTGTTTTGTTTTTAGTTCAAATATAAAGAGTTCAGATGCAAAACTCTCTAACCACCATCTAAAATGTAATTTATGATTAGTTATTTCACTTTAAAGGTCATGAAAATAACATCTTCATCATCATAGAAGTGAAATAACTGGTCATAAACACAAGATCCTGAAAATTTTACTTTAGAAGAATATTTCAGACGGCACTTTGCATTATCTACAAACTCTTTAATCAAGATAATTGGGCTGGTAATTTGATGTTTGGACTTGATTGAAGTAGAAACAAATGAATTTGTAAACCTGCATTGCAAAACTCCTTAAAATCTTAAGTTGCATGTGTATGTTTGTAGGAACAGCCAATGATAGATCATTATTCCTTCCAAAAATTGTTAGAAAAGTGAGTAAAGATCATGATCCCTAAAGACATTTCATACATTTTCTAGTGTGTATTGCTAAGAATTTATGAACAGCTTTAAGGGTCTCGCGAAGTGCTTTAAAATGTGCATTTCTATTCAATATTTGATGTAATCCCAACCGAAATATGATAGCAAATGATCAACTAGAAGTCAAGTTATTATTTGTTGTTCCTAAAACTAGGATAGACGACAAAACTTTTATCAGGTAGTGTTCATCTTGATTACTATATTAACGGTCATCATTCTTGTTGTGAACAGCCCTTTAGATACACACACACGCACGCACGCACACACACACACACACGTTTGTTTTTGTGAAAAGTGGGGACATTACATAGGTTTCCATTTATTTTATACGGTCCAAACCATATATTGTATTGCCCTCACCCCACCCCTAAACCCAACCATCACAGTAGACTGTGTGCAGCTTTACTCTCTGATTAAACTCATTCTGTAGGATTTATAAGCATTTTGAGAAATGAGGACGTCACCAATGTCCTCATATTTCACCCCCTTTTTGTAATACCTGTGTCATACCCATGTCATTATACAGATTTGTGTCCTGATATGTCACAAAAACATGAACACACAAACACACACACTAAAAAAATGATTGATTCGATTTACACATTTCTCCTAAGGTAATTAGTTGCAAACAACTTATATGGGCTGAATTTAAACAAACACATCACGTTGAACATTACTAAATTTAGCTTGTTTATTTAAATTCAACCCATATAAATAGTTTGCAACCATTTACCTTAGAAACATTGAGTAAATCCAGTGAATCATTTTTTTCAGTGCTTTTTTTTATTTCTTTCTTGCAATATGATGCACATATTGTGAATCCAGTGGTCATGGAGAGGGTTAGCTGGCATAGCAATGATCCGGTCATGCTTAATGTCACAGCTCGAGCAAATATCGGCCAGGAACGTCGGCTCAGGAGAGTGAAATACAGCCGCTGTGGTGAGAAAGGAAAGAAAGAGCCGTGTTATTACTGTCCGGTTCGGGCCGCTCGGTGTGTGAGTTTTGGCCGGCGTGGGTGTGAAAGCGCCGGAGGCCAAAGCTCTCCACGAATTCCAGCCGTCCTCTTTCACAGGCCATCGACTGCGAACACCAGGC
This sequence comes from Danio rerio, assembly GCF_052040795.2. Taxonomy (NCBI): domain Eukaryota; kingdom Metazoa; phylum Chordata; class Actinopteri; order Cypriniformes; family Danionidae; genus Danio; species Danio rerio. Next base: position 8,735,129 of record NC_141024.2, read on the forward strand.
AAAAACACGCTTTCCTCAGACCTCTTATTGCTTTCGGTGTCTCTTTTTTTCTCTCGCTGTTATTAAAAATGTGGAGCGTAGTAACCATTCACATCAGATCTGACTCATTTCTACTACACTTACTTCCATTTTTCTGAACCCGAACCCACAGCCAAATCCTCCCAACACCTGGCCAGAGCTGACACATGTGTGAGATTAATGGATGGCACGGTGAATGTGTTCATTTGAATGCGTTTCACTGGCCGTGCAGAGTTACGCTTAAGTTGGGAATTAAGGAATTGGTGTGCCTGCGCTTTCTAAAGTTTGACAGGTGTTGGCGCGCTGGTGTTTTTGGGTAAATATTGCATCGCTTACATAAAACTACAGTCAAGCAGCCTCAGAAAAAAAAGTCATTTCCTCTTTATGAGTGCCACTTTTTATTTTGACCTTGGAAGAGAAGCATAAATGGATAACGTGTTAACCTTCCATCATGCAGATAGAGTGTCCAACATAAAAGTGACAGCCAAAGGGCAGAGTTAGGCTCATATTTATTGAATTATGAGTTTATATTAAATTCCACTTTTAACAGGGTGAGAGAACTAGTCATCGGTCTGTGTTTGAAAGAAATGAGGATAATTACAATATTGCATTTGATACTGTACAGAAATGTGCTAATTTTCACTGGTGGTGGTAATAACAACAACAACAACAGCAGCAATAATAATAATAATAATAATAATAATAATAATAATAATAATAATAATAATAATAATAATAATAATAATAATAATAATAGCAAGAAGGTTGCTGGTTCGAGCCTCGGCTGTGTCAGTGGTATTTCTCTGTAGAGTTAGCATGTTCTCCCCGTGTCCGCGTGGGTTTCCTCCGAGTGCTTCGATTTCCCCCAAAAGTCCATAAGACATGTGGTGCAGGTGAATTGGGTAAGCTAAATTGTCTTTAGTGTATGTGTGTGAATGAGAGTGTATGGGTGCCTCCCAGTGATGGGTTGCAGATGGGAGGGCATCCGCTGCATAAAACATATGCTGGACAAGTTGGCAGCTCATTCGGCTGTGGCGACCACTGATTAATGAAGGGACTGAGCCGAAAAGAAAATGAATGAATGAATAAATAATAATTATAATAATAATAAAAGTTTCATCATTTTTTAAAATAACCTAATAAATATAATTAGTTAATAATAATGTAAATTATGCCGGCGCCAGTGGTGTAGTGATAATAATAATAATAGTTATAATAAAAATAAAAGTAAGGGTTTCATCCTTTTTAAAATAACTTGATATATAGAAATAAATGCTTAATAATAATATTATTAATTAACATTGCATATACTATTAATAACAACAACAACGACAAAAACAATAAAATGCATCCTTTTTTTAAAATAACCTAATAAATATAGTTAGTTTATAATATTATTAAATAGCAATTTATATAATTCTACTACTACTACTACTAATAATAATAATTATAATAATAATAATGCCTAATAAATGTTTCTTTTTTCATTTAAATTACCTAATACATTTAGCTTATTAACAATGCTAATAATAATAATAATAATAATAATAATAATAATAATAATAATAATAATAATAATTGCACATTATTTCAAATCTAATTCCAAATTATAATTTATTTTCTATAATGATATTAAAGTTTTTACTGATTTTACTGTATGATGTAGGGCCAGACATAATATGTACACTTAAAAAAATGGATAACAAATAAAGTTGAAATTAAAAAATGTTAGCTTTAAAGGTTTGCTGTGCAAATACAAAAAGCAAAGTAAGTCTCTCGTATAAATATATATATCTACAAAAAGACAGAAATATTACTTTACCAACTGTACTGTACCTAAATCAGATAAACATTTGCTTATTATTCAATAAAATGACTGAAATTCATATAAAAACTGAATTATATATATATATATATATATATATATATATATATATATATATATATATATATATATATATATATATATATATATATATATATATATATATATATATATACACGCAGATTCTTTCGTTTAGGCAGATCTCGTGTGGGCCATGATGCACTACATTACATTACATTCATACATTTTCAATTGTATGCTTAAAGGGATAGTTCACGCTAAAATTAAAATTCTGTCATTCATTTACTTACCCTTCACTTGTTTCAAGCCTTTTATGAGGTTCTTTCTTCTGTAAAACACAAAAGAAGATATTTAGAAAAATGTTGGAAGCCTGTAACCATTGACTTCCATAATATTTGTTTTTTCCCACCATGTAAGGTCAAGGGTTGCTTAGTTGTATTCAGAATGTCTTTTTTTTTGTCTTCAATGGAAGAAATAATCCTATAAAGGTTTGGGACCACTTGAAGGAGAGTAAAGAGTCAATACTTTTTCATTTTTTTGTGAACTATTCCTTTCAAGACTCATCTGAAGTCACTACTGGTTTTGTAACTACATAGTAAATGATTCCCATTGTATCTGTTTTTAAATGAAAGTGTAACATGTTGTCTCTTGTTTGTGATGTTTGCAGGAGCGCATCATTGAGCGTCTGAAGGAACAGAGAGACAGAGATGAGAGAGAGAAGAGCGAAGAACTGGAGAGCAATAAGAAAGAGCTAAAAGAGCTGAAAGAGAAGGTCAACGTACTGCAGGGAGACCTGTCAGATCGCGAGGTGAGTCTGTCTTTTCAACAGTACACAAAGCTAACTCGCCATTCATGCTGACATTGTGTGAAGCAGATGATATGAGCGACTTCTTATGGGTTTTTGATGAAATATAGTTTTAATCAGACCATATCTAGACACCGTCACTATGAGTTATTTTGAATAATTTATTTGATAGGTGTGAGTTTTTGAGCGTATTCATTATTAAATGACTCAATAAAACAGTAAATATTTTAAAGATTTGTATTTATTTATTTATATTGTGTTAATAAGACCATATCAACTAAACCTTATTTTGGACTATTTTAAAACTCTAGGTGTGAGATATTGACATGTATCATTATTAAATGATACAAGAAAACAGTAAAATTAAAGATATTTATTTATTTATTTATATTGTGTTAATCAGACCACATCTAGACAAAAAAATTTAATTTGAAATGATTTATTTATTTATTTATTTATATTCTGTTAATCAAACCATATCTACACACCAAGCCTTTTGATTTTAACCATTTTGAGTTATTTTGAAAATCTAGGTGTGAGATAATGACAATATTCATTATTAAATAACACACAAAAAAAGTTAAATTCAAGATTTTTTAAAATTAATTAATTAATTAATTAATTAATTAATTTATTTATTTATTCATTTTGTGTTAATCAGACCACATCAAGACACCAAACCTTTTGATTTTGGACTAGTTTGAGTTATTTTGAGTCTCTATAGGTGTGAGATGTTGACAATATTCATTATTAAATGATACACAAAAACAATAAAATTAAAGATTTTATTTATTTATTTATTTATTTATTTATTTATTTATTTATTTATTTATTTATTTTTTCATATTGTGTTAATCAGACCACATCTAGACAAAAAAAAAACCTTTTGATTTTGGACTATTTTGGGCTCTATTTTAACAATCTAGATGCAAACTCTACAGCGCATGGCACAAAAGCATTAAGGGCATGTCCCAATCCAATTTTGCAGTTTTAAGGACGGAAAAATATGATTTGCGCCGCAGCGCATGGTCTAACAGGGTTGTGCTTATTCTCTTCATGAGTTATGGGTATGTTTTGAGAATAAAGCAATCTTCTTCCATTTCCTTTAAGACTGAGTTGCGTTGCACTATGGTGCATTTGCTATTTACATAGCGGTTTTTGTAAGTGGAAAAACTGAGCGCATCACAAGCGAGAAAACCTGTTTTTTAGCCTACTTTACTTTGTCTTTCTCTTTTGTGGAGTAAGGAAACTGTTGTACACACTCCACTGAAGACATCTTTTAGCCTACATAATTAATTTAGTTTGTTAAGTGCAAAGATTTGTTTCAAAACTATTAATAATTTCAGTTTTAATAATCCAAGAAATTAGCAAAACACCAATAATATTGAAGTGTGTTCAAATAACTGTAACATATATATGCATATAATAAATAATACTGCTAACATTATACAGAAGCAAGCTGTCAAAAGCAGGCTCCCCCTGAGATGATGAAGGCATGGAGGCAGTGGTTTTAATATTTATGTAGAAAATATTTTTTTTTGTCATATTTAGATTTTTTAATTCTTTTTCATATGTAAAGATATCTGCGTATTGTTGTAATTCAGCTGGTCTATTGCACAGTCTATTGCTGTTCCTCAAAATAGCAACATGCAAAAATGCGGCTTAGCACACCTCTTTTCTAGACCGGAACACCCCTAAGTCCACAACGTGGCGCAAATGGATTTGCTATTTCAACAACGTGGCGCAAAACGAGAGAATTAGTTGAATCTCTAGGTGTGAGATATTGACAATCTTCAGTATTTAAAAGGGATCGTTCACCCAAAAATTACAATTCTGTCATCTTTTTTCTGACCATCCACCTATTCTAAACATATCTGAGTTTCTTTTATGAGGAATTTTCTTTCAGTGAGACCAGGACAAGACAAGTTATGCACAAAAACCACAGAGAACATCGCAAACTTCACATCCGCAGATCATAAATCATAATTCTGAATCACATCATGAAAAACAATTACAAATGCCTGTTAAATCTGTATACAAAAAACGCTTAAATGTATCCGTAGTTGGCCATTTTTGATGAATAGCAATATTTTTTTTTCTGATTGTCTGCAGAAGAAACCATCATCATACAATGACTTGCGTAGTTAATCTAGTTAAGCCTTTAAATGTGACTTAGCTGAATACTAGTAACTTAAAAACCTCTAGTTAAATATTATGTCCTGTACTCATGGCAAAGATAAATCAAATCAGTTATTAAATGACGTATTAAAACTTTTATGTTTAGAAATGCGTTGAAAAAAATCTCTCTGTTAAACAGAAATTTGGGCAAACATATACAGGAGGGTTAATAAATCTGACTTCAACTGTATATTTTCTTGCCAGTGGCTACACCAACATCCAACTTTTTCCCCCAAATATCTTCTGTTGTGTTTACTGGACAAAAGAAACACGTTAAGAGTTAGGCAAAGCACTGTAAATGAGCAAATATTCATTTTTGGGTGAACCTTCCCTTTAAAATTACACAGATGTTCAACTATTGCTTATTTACTTGAAAATGTTCCCTGTAAATGATTAGACTAGATCGTTTCTTATATAATTAGTCGATTATATCTCGCATTACAGGTGCAAACAGACAGGCGCACATCCAAATGACATCTTGTGCAATGACTTTCACAGTGCACGAATTCAGACTGCGGTTTGCATTTCTCATACAATAATCAGTTATAATGTGTCAGGTGTGGATTAAACAGGTTGAAGCATTATTTTTGTGCTATTGGACGAGTTGCTCATTCTTGATAGAGACAGACTGATTTCGAGTCCAGAGGAGCTGTAGAGATGAGAACAGACATGCTGGACCCACAGCGCTCTGTATGTGTGTGTGTGTGTGTGTGTGTGTGTGTGTGTGTGTGTGTGTGTGTGTGTGTGTGTGTGTGTGTGTGTGTGTGTGTGTGTGTGTGTGTGTGTGTGTGTGTGTGTGTGTGTGTGTGTAAGACATGAAGATAAATGGTGGATTGTAAATGTGAAGGAACGGCCCCTCCCTGAGAGCAACTGCTCATTTCTCTTTCTGTCTTCAGCTCGCCTCTGTTCTTCACTTTTCTTTTTTTTTCTTTTCTTCTTTTTTTCCTTTTTCTCTCTCTTTGTTTTGCACTTTCTTGTGCTTTTCTGTCTAACATCTCTCCAGTATTTCCGTATGAAAGGAGAGGTTGACCTACAAATAAGAGTTTTGTCATTGGTTACTTGCCCTCGTGTTGTTTAAAGCCTGATTTTTATTTATTGTTTACCTTTTGTGTATCAAAAAAAAAAAGAGAAATCTGAAAGTGTAGCAGTAGATTTCTGAACATTTCAAGGTTTCTTGATGCCTCACAGAAGTGGTTCGTATACCAGATTGCTTCAATGTACTGCATTGGAACAATATTGTTTTTTTGCCTAATTGTTTTGTTTTTATTTGTGATAATTATGGTATTTTATTTCTTTATTTTAGTGATTCATTTAATTTAATTAAATAACCAATATTGGAATGAATAAGTTAGTTTCAAGATATATATGAATATATATGAATTCAACCATTTATTGGTTCACTTGTTGCCAAATAATACAGACGGAAATCAAATACAGAACATTAACATTCTGTATAAAATATAAAATTGCAAAATATAAAATTGCAATTATACATAATTAAATAATTTTTTTTTATGAATACTCTTTTAAATTACATTGGTTTTAATTGTTTTAAATACAGAAATATTTTTAAGACAGTGAATTTAGTTCTATTCAATAAGTGCATTTAAATAAAAAAATAAAAAATAAATAATGTTTTGAAGCTTTTATTCATGAAATTATCAAGAATATTAAAAAAAAACAATTACTGTTAAATAATGAATAGTTGTATACATTTAAAATAAGTACATATAATTAAATAAATAAATAAATAAAGTATATTTTGAAGCTATTGTTCATAAAATGCTCAAGAATATTATTAAAATTAAGAAAAAAATACTGTTAATTTATAAATAGTTTTATACATTTTAAATGAGTACATATATATAAATAAATAATATTTTCAAGCTTTTATTTATGAAATACCTGAGAATAATTTTAAAATTAAAAAACAAATATGGTTAATGTATAAATAGTTGTATACATTTTAACTGAGTACATATAGATAATTAAATAAATAAATAAATAAATAAACAATCAAATACACAAGGCAGTAAATATCTTAAAGATTTGTGTTTATTTATTTATATTGTGTTAATTAAACCACATCTTGACACCAAGCCTTTTGATTTTGGACTATTTTGAATCTGTAGGTGTGAGATAATGACAATATTCAATATTTAAAAGGGATCGTTCACTCGAAATTGATAATTCTGTCATCATTTATTGACCATTCACTTTTTCTAAACATATTTGAGTTACTTTTTTTGCTTTTATTTATTTATTTATTTTTTATTCCTTTGTTTAGCCAGGAAGTCACATTAAGATATAACTACAATGCTCAGCATAATTGAGTACACCCCATTTTAAAAATGAATATCTTTATCGATTTCTCAGCGAATATAGGCAATGTAATTTGGTGCATTTAAACAAAACAGATTTTTTTTTTCAACCAAATATGTTTATTGAAATAATATTTTAGTCACCAAACATATTTAGAAATTATACATTAAATAAATAAATAGTGCATTTGGAAGCGTTTGTTTATGAAATGCCAACAAATATTTCATAAACAAATACTGTGAATTTATAAATAGTTGCTGAATATAAATAGTTAATGAACACATTTAAATAAATAAATCAAGATTTTATTCATGAAATACCCCAAAATATGTATATTTTAGTAAATGCATTTCAATACAACCTTATTTGTAGTGAAAGTAGGCCTTTTTTGGTCACAAAATATAACTTTATATCAATTTCATAAAATTTTTGGTTCAAATACACTCCAGACATGTTTACAGATCCACTCTTCTCCATTCTCCATGTCCTACATACAGTATATTTGCATTGGATCAAAGCTGTTCTCTTGATCTGCGTGTGTCCATTTCTCTCTTTCTCCATTCTTTCCCCCACTGTATTGTCTTGTTCCTGACCTCCTCTAATCATAAAGAGCGGCGTCCAGCACATCCCATCATTCCCCTCTCTCCTGTTTTCTTTACCAACGCGAGAGGACGCCGGGCGGCAGTATGAACATTACGTGTGTATTTTGGTCCGCGGACTCCAGTGGAGTGTGAAATTGCGGGCCTGAAAGCGGAAACGCCAGGAAAGGCTGCAGTTTTAACAGCGTTCCTGAGACTCGGCTTGAAAAAACACTGCTGTGCTGATGTACTGCATATGTGCAGAGATATCACTGATATTACTATTGAGATGCCACTGCTACCGTTTCATATTTTAGCACATTATTCCTCATAAAAGTCGGTGTACCGTTAAAGGAACAGTTCATCCAAGACTCTTTTTTCGATATCAAATGAAATGAAAGCACTGTAAATGTATCGTAAAGTGCTTCATATAACTTGAATCACCATATTCGAAGGCCTCTGAATCATTTTCATTGTTTTCAGTGAGAAAGAGGCTGAAATTAAAGTTACTGTTTATGGAAAGTCACTTTTTATTATAGAGAAGCTACTGAAGTTTGTATTATTAGTTTGATTTAATGTTGTTTTTATTTATTTATTGTATTTTCTTCACTTGAGTTTTAGTAATTTTACTTAGCATTTTAGTTTTTTGACTTTTTAAAATCGTTTTGACTAGATATTGAATCATTTTTATTAAGTGTTATTTACTAAAACTACTGTAGTATTTAAGTTAGATTGAATACTTTTTTTTATTATTAATATATTACTTTGAATATATTTGTTGTGATCGGCAGTGGTGCTTTCTTCAATAGGCTAATAGCCAGGGTGTGTTCGGGTGGTTCGAAAAAGCCACCCCTCACTGACAAATGTCCTGAATTTGTCCCTCACATGAGCTCATTTGTCCTATTTTGACTGCCATGCCTTGATAAATTCTGAAAATAACTCTTAAAAAAAAGCTTTAAGACCAAATGGAATCCTACAGTGGCTGTCGGTACAGAATTTAAGGCGCCGATCATTTATCATTAGAAAAGAGTAGGAGTCTGTTCAAGTTTTAAATTAAAACTTTAGCCTATTGTCATTTATTTTTTTGGCATATTTATTTGGGGTGTCGAATTTGGCTCAGCATGACTTTAGAACGGGAAGAATTCAACATCCCAAATTCTGACTGAGTAAAGTTGAATGTGCTGGTCAGTTTATTTGCCTAATAAATGACAATAGGCTAGAGTTTTTTTATTTAAAACTTGAACAGATTCCTATTGTTTTTTCTAAAGATGTACAATATCATAAATTTGTATTTTTGCTCTTTCATATTTCTTTATTCTAAATCTTTAGGAAATGTTTTTGGTGCATCAAAAAGCGTGGTTAAGATGACCATCCAACAAGCTAATCCTGCAAAAATAGTGCTTAAAATGTCACTAAAATGCTGAAAGTGCACTAAAAGAACCACCCCTTTCACCTTGCTGGCTTCAGGCCTGTCCGATGGAGATTACTTACGGTAATCCTGCCGAACTCCATCTCCCAGGACTCCTTGCATTCATCAGCTCCTGCCACAGCTGACAATAATCCGCATACTCACAACTATATATATATATATATATATATATATATATATATATATATATATATATATATCTTGATTTTTGGTTAAAATACACTCCAGACTTGTTGACACTCTTCTCCATTCTCCAGCTCATCCGTGTCCTATATACAGTATATTTGCATTGGATCAGAGCTGTTCTCTTGGTCTGCAAGAACTAAAAATAATCATATCTGCAAAATTGTTGCAAACGATTTATATGGGTTGAATTTAAATGAACGAACAAATTAAATTAAGTAATGTTCAACTTAATTTATTTGGGCTGAATTTAAACAAACAAATTGTTTACAACTACTTAACTTAAACGTATTTGTAAATCCAAGGAATCATCTTTGACTAATTTTTTTTCAGTGTGTGTGTCCATTTCTCTCCTTCTCCACCAACATTTTCAAAGAATGAGTAAAATGTTGGATTTTTTTCCATATAAATTTAATTTATAATACGTAAACCACTGTTACATTCTTCTGCAAGCTGGAAAGCTGCAATATCAGTTCATTACACAGAAGAAAAACAATCATACTGCTTTAAAATGACAGGACAGTAAGCAAACGATGACAGAGTTTTCAAATTTACATGAAGTGCCTTGTCAAATGTGCCTTTTCTCCCCTACGTAATGCTTTCAAAATCAAGTCCAGTTTTATTTGATCCAATCTGATCTGAGAGAATTAAATCCTCGTGATTGCGTGTTTGTATACAAATGCATGAAAAAAAGCTCATATAGCAATTTGTCTTGGCTCTCTGAATTTCCTGCTGTTGAAATCGTCTTGAAACGTCTGGCTGTGGTTCTGATTTGCATGTTTACATGTGTTTGTGCTCAGGTTGTTTCAATCAGGGCCCGTGGCATGACGTTAACGCAATCTATTCCTGCTTCTCATTAGCTTTCTCTTTGGTCACTATTGTTTTTAAATGTTTTTAATTTTTAGTTTAGGTTTTAGTTGTAGGTTTTAGTTTTTTTAAGCATATTCTGCTCCTCAAGGCTGCATTTATTTGATCAAACTGTTTAATTTTGAAATATTCTAACAGTTTAATATATATATTTTTTAATAATGAGTGTAGTTTGAAATGTTAGTTATTACTGTGAATTACAGCATCATTACATAAAAGATATAGTTTTAGAAAAAAAAAATGTTTACAGGGATCTCATTTTGCATAATATCTTCATCAAATTTGAAATATAAACTCAAGGTGTTTAATACATATTAATTTCTAAATTTCTCCAAGACTGATTTGATGTGTATATGAACATGTGACATGTGTTTATGTGTATATGAAATGGCAAACATTGAGCACAGTGCAATTTTTCTTTAACTTTACTTTAGAATCTGTACTTGTCTTTTTGATGATTCTACACTAAAAGCACTCTAGTGCCCAAAGTGGCCTTTTCCTTCTGATACCTGAATTGTGTTTGTTGCTTACAGGGGTCTAGAACTGTTACTATTTTAAGTTAAGAAGGTGTAAATTCTATAAGTGGGAATGCTTGTTCACATGTTAATGATTTTCCGTTATTCATTTTCTTTTCGGCTTTAGTAATCTGGGGTCTCAATTCAAACTATAATATTTTATAACGTATTAAATCTGTTTGCTAAATTAATAAAATATGTTTTAAATACTCTAGAACAGGGGTGGCCAACCCTGTTCCTGAAGAGCCCCCTTCCTGCAGATTTCAGTTGCAACCCATATCAAACACACCTGCCTGTCATTATCACGTGGTGTTCAGGTCCTAATTAATTGGGTCAGGTGTGTTTGATATGGGTTGCAACAGAAATCTGCAGGTAGGTGGCTCTCCTGGAACAGGTTTGGCCACCCCTGCTCTAGAAGGACGCTAAGTAGAAATCACTGGTCTCTTTATTAACGGATATACAATCCTTCATCTTTGAAGATGATAGTTGACAAAAACAGTGATTTAAAATGAAACCATTCAGACAGCTATTACGTAGAAATCTGGTTTTGCTTTTCTGTTTCATTGATTGTATTTAATAAGCAATGAAACCATTTTGGGCCAGTTTGCTATGGCAATACACTATTCAGAGCAAGGTAAGGCCCCAAAATTATTCTGCTTAGGGCCCCCAAATGTACAGGGACAGCCCTGACCATGGGTGAATATGAACTAACCATGAACTTTATTTCCATTGACTAACGTTAACATGGAAGAATAAACACTCCAATAAATCTATTGTTCATTTTTTCTTCATGTTGCTAAATGCATTAATTAACAATAACTAATGCAACCTTGTTGTAAAGTATTACCATGAACATAAGCTTTAAATAACAGGAGCAATGTATAATTAAAACAACAATCAATACTGCAAGAAAACTGTTTTAAACTGGTACAATTTAACATTTATATTTTGCATTTCTGATCGAAATGCAGCCTAGACGAGCATAAAATAATTCTTAAAACAAATCAAACACACAAAACAATCTCAAACTTTTGACCAGTAGTGTACATTCAGAGGTCTATCATTGATTTAAGTGCTCTCTGCTCTCTTTTTTTGACCCTTCTTCTCTCTACCGCCCTCAGGCCTCTCTACTGGACCTGAAGGAGCACGCCTCGTCCCTGGCCTCCTCTGGACTGAAGAAAGACTCCAAGCTGAAGAGTCTGGAAATCACTCTTGAGCAGAAGAAAGAGGAGTGCATCAAACTGGAGAGTCAGCTCAAGAAGGTGAGCCCAGACACTTGAAGCATCAGGGCTAGCAAATACATCTCTCGTCTGCTTAGTCATTATTCTGACTGGCACGCTGTTAGCACTACGCTGACAACACTTAAAACAATGACACTGAGAAGAGCGTTTACTCAAGTGCACTTTACCTGTATTCTGTTCCTCTGTTGAGTGATGGAGTGGAAGATGTTAGCAAAATGGCGTATGGTCAACATGTGCCGCTAACTAGCGATAGCATCCAAAAATCAACCAGAATCTCATACTTGACTCATTTTAGACACTTCAAAACAGCTAAATGTGTCAACAGGCACTCAAATGGGGGGGAAAGATGATGCTTGACAAGCACTCTTAAGTGATTGCTAGCATTTTAGCATTAGCATGTGCTGTAGAATATATTTTGTGATAATGTCTAGTTTCTCTTAAGAAAATTAGCCATCATTATAACAAAAAATAGTGATTATTATATGCAAAGTGCTGTAATAGTAGTGCTTTGGGCCTTAATCAGTATTTGTAAAACCACATTTTACTACAAATACCATTATTAAACTATTGTTAGCCCTACTGAAAAAAAACAGCTTAAACCAGCCTAGGCTGGTTGGCTGGTTTTAGCTGGTTCACCAGGCTGGTTTTAGAGGGGTTTTGGCCATTTCCAGGCTGCTTTCCAGCCATTTCCACTCTGGTCTTAGCTGGTCAGGCTGGGAGATGACCAGCTAAAACCAGCTTGACGAGCCTAGCCAACCTGGGAGCCCAGCCAAATCCAGCTATGTCCAACTTAAACCAGGCTGGTCAAGCTGGTTTTAGCTGGATTTAGCGGGTCATTTTCCAGCCTGACCTCACTAATAAATGATCATATGATCATATGACCATAATTGAAATTATCAATGCAGAACAAATAATTGAAAAAAAAAAAAAACATATTATAGAAATGATTGCATTTAAAGCACACACAGGTTATTACAAGTTTTAGATTCTACAAGTGCAATACAATCATCTGTTTTTAAATGCAATTTAGATGACAAAAACACAGTTTTGTACTATATTGTGGAGCATCTGCATAAAATAAATACATTTTAAATCAATTTAATTACAAAAATCTAGACAAATGTATACAATATGATAGCTTAAATCTCTTTAAGGAAATGAAACAGTGAAGACTAAGGCCCAATCCTACCCCTTAGCCCTTCCCCTACCTCTCGTTTTGCGCATTCCCAAAAAGAGGTAGGGGTGTCCCAGTTCTCTTTAGCTTGAAGGCGTAGGGCTAAGGGCGAGGGGTAGATGCCCCTTCGAACGAAGATTTTTCAGGACCACACTCGAAACCAGAGGTAAGAAAATTTCCCAGAATACACCAGCCACAGCTGCACCCGGAAATAAGGAGATCCACAAATTAATATGTTTTTGTCATTATTATGAATTTTTACAACAAACAAGCACATGTTTTAATATATTCATAACCTCGTTAATGTTTTACCATCATACTTAAAAAAAAACATGCTAAAATAAAAAACGCGATCTATAATCTCTAATCATAACTCCTGTATAGCAGTCCCACAACATTCTGAAACTTGATGACACTGGAATACCCTGTCAGAAAAGTCTAGTGGCTGAGAATGGGCTTTTTACAGTGTCTGCTATAATTTTGGTGTTGTTTTCGTGTGTTTACATACAGTAGATGGATATGGCCACTGTGTAAATGCACAGTACAGTTATGATCTTCTTGCCACATTAGATCATTATGATAACATATTATTTGCCTTTAGTGATTTCTTGAAGATAAATACCAAAAAAAAAAAACACACACACAACTGGAGTAACTAAAGCAGTCACGATCGTGTGATCTCATATGATTGCGATGACATATGATGACATGTGCATGTGCTGTAGTGCTGTCCTAATTCTTAGGGGTACGTTTTGAAGCCTTTCTCCTTAACACTCGTTTTTAAAGGCCACCGGAAGGGGCAGGGGTACAAAAATAGAATTGGGATTGGGCCTATATAGATAGAATGATTAAATGTAAATATAACCATTTTTCAGTCGACGCTGTGCTCATTTTCAGCTTATGGTATATAATGTTTTAATGCAGCTCCGAGTAAAAAAACCAAGCTTCTCTAAGATGCTGGAAAACAGTATACATCATACAGTATTCATGTCAATTTACCATGCAGCCCTATTCCCAGTCATCTCAAGTCTCTTCTATTTGTAGCTCCTGCTACTTCAAACCACCAGAAGTGATGTTTTGACACCACTTGGTAGTCCTGCCGCGTCTGTGACTTCTTTCCCCATCGCCATCTGTTTTCATCCCCTCTAATTCTGCATTCTCTCCTCATCCTGCCTGCTCGCCGCCTCCTGATATTTAACCACATCAGATATTTCTCACTTTTTGTTTAAAAAAGAATATATTTCATCATCTCTCTCTCTCTCTGTGCATTACCCAGATCGCTGACAACAGAGAGCTGAACATTTTCTCAAGTGCACTTAAACTGGTGGAGTTTTTCCTCTGCCGAGCCATAGAGGGATTTTATAATATGATATAATGGATGATATTATATATAATATAATTTTTTTAATATATAGTTGATTATTAACAGAATGATATTTAAAGGTAGCATCCAAAACAAACCATTATTTCATACTTTACTCAATTAAAAACATTATTGTTAACCGGTTCCACTTTATATTAAGTGGCCTTAACGCTCAGACGTCTGAGGTGATTTTGGGGCCCCTAAGATGTTTTCACATGCCTTGACATTTGTGCTTGAAATGGTGGTCACACAAAAATAAATAAATAAAATAAATAAATGAATAAATATATATATATATATATATATATATATATATATATATATGTTTCAATAAATATAAATATATATATATGTATGTATGTATGTATGTATGTATGTATGTATGTATATATATATATATATGTACACCTATATAAGTAACCCAAACAGTATTATATGACTTGGCATGAAAAAAAAAATACTACTCCGGTAAGGTTCGAACTCATTATGATTAATAAATGCTCTGCAAGTGTTGTTCATTATTAGTTCATATTAGTAAATCCATTAACTAGTGAAACCTTATTGTAAAGCATGACAGAGACATCAACTTCCCAGTGTTGTATTAAAGGTTACAAACATGGTGAAAAGTGATTAGTTGACTTTACTTAAAGTGAGTTAACATGTTGCCCTAAAATTATCAAGGATATTAACTGATTCCAAAAATTAAATCAACTTACCAGTCACAGTTCGTTTACTCAGCTTTTACAAATTAAGTAACTAATCACTTCTTACAGTGAAGACAATTTTTTCTCCTCTGTTTTTCCTCTTTCTTTGTTTCCATGTTATTCTTTCTTTCTTCCCGAAAGCGTTCTGATCTCGTGTCAGGCCATCCCTCCAATGTAAGTGCATCTCTATGTGAAAAGACTCTCTTAGCACGGCCAGTGCCTCTAAATGTCTGTGTATGTATGTGTGTGTGTGTGTGTGTGTGTATATGTGGGTAACTAATAAATGTGTGAGCGGGGCTTTGCTTGCATGAGCTGGAGGCTTATCTGAAGTTTAGTTTGGTGTGTATGTGAGATAGAGAGGATATGTTAGGGAGCTGGCGGAGTGACTCTGAGTGTTCTGAGATTTGCTTGCATGAGATCTTTTTCTTATCTAAAGCTCGAGAGTGATGATCTTGTGTGGTTTGATGATGCGCCGCTGCAGAGCTGTGGTTCAGTGCCGTGTTCGTGAGCTGAAATGTGTCATGTTGAGCTTTGTCAGTATGGTGTGCATGTTCCTTAACTGATGCTATACACTTTTAGCTTTAGTACATTTTTATCAATGGTATAGTCTAACTTAAAAATTAACATTTGTTGTGAGAAATGTCGCAGCTAGAAGGGCATCCGCTGCGTGAAACATATACTGGATAAGTTGGCGGTTCACTGCGCTGTGGCAACCCCAGATTAATAAAGGTAGTAAGCTGAAAAAAAATGAATGAATGAATAAATGAATGTTTTGAGAAATATATTAAATAATAATATTAGTCTTTATTTGCTCACTGGCATGTTGTTCCAGACTATATAGTATAATTTTATTAGTTTTGTTATCTGTTGTTAATTAAATTCATTTTAATTACATTTTAATTTTAGTCTCATGAACATGATGCTTACTATTTTATTTTAATTGTATATATGTTCGTTTTACAACTAACTTTAGTTTATTCTTATTTCAGAAGAAAATGACCTTACATTTTGTCTTTTTAAAGTATATCTCCATTAAGGGAATGTGTAAAATTGAAAGAAAAATAAACCTGATTTAAAGTGGAAAACAAGTTATTTTTATATTTTTAAACAAGCCTTGTTTTATATTTGTTCTAGTTTTCATTTAAACTCATGATAATGAATTTTATTTTTTTATAAACTAGACTTAATATTCATTTATTAATTTTCTTTTTGGCTTAGTCCCTTTATTAATCAGGGGTCGCCAGAGCGGAATGAACTGCCAACTTATCCAGCATATGTTTTACGCAGCAGATGCCTTTCCAGCTGCAACCCATCACTGGGAAACACCCATACACTCCCATTCACAAATATAGACTATGGACAATTTAGCTTACCCAATTCACATAAAGTGCATGTCTTTCGACTTGTTGAGGAAACCTGGGGAGAACATGCAAACTTCACATAGAAATGCCAACTGACCCAGCCGAGGCTTGAACCAGCGACTTTCTTGCTGTGAGGCGTCAGCACTACCCGCTGCGCCTACGCACCATCACGCCACCCTTAGACTTAATATTAATCAAAGTTATTTTGTTATTTTAGTTATTTTGACCCTACATCTTTTAAAGTATATTTAAGTAAGTGAATTTGTAAAATGTACAGAAAAATAAATCTATTTTCAATGAAAAACAAAGTTATATTTATATTTATAAACACGTTTTATTTTATATTAGTTCCAGTTTTACATTAAAACTCATGAAACTGAAATATTTTTAAACAAATACACTTAATAATAGACTTAAAGTTATTTTCATTTTGTTATTTTTACCTTACTGGACTTAATATTAGACTTAAAGTTGTTTATTTATTTATTTATTTTTTTTGTTATTTTGAAGTTACATTTAGTTATTTTGACCTTACTTTTTGAAAGTATATCTAAAGTAAGTGAATGTGTAAAATGAAAAGAAAAATTAACTGAATTTCAAGAGTTTACACTTACAGATGTGCTTGGCAGTAATAGCAGATTTGGCATGCTGTCCTGAGAGAACCCTAAGCTCGGTGATAATTGAGCCCAAGGCTCCTGCCTAGTCAATAAGCATATAGAGGGGGTCCGAGATCAGGTAGGTGTCGAGAGCTGAAAAAGGGAGGAAAAGGAGGAGATGGGGTGGAAGGGGGGATTCTTCCAAAAACTGAGATAAGGCAGTAGGGTGAAATTTATAGGGTCTATTTATTGTAAGTTTTGATCAATCTGATTGGATTATTACTAATTACGGATGAGAAGCCAGCCGTGATCAATTATATCACATGCTCCTCTCGGAATTAGTTTGTGAAACTACTTAAAATGTAAAAATAAAGTTATTTTTAGATTTATAAACACGTTTTATTTTATATCAGTTCTAGTTTTGCACCTAAAGTCACAATAGTCACTCATTTATTTTCTCTCAGCTTAGTCCCTTTATTCACCAGGGATAATAAACCACCGAGGAATGAACTGCCAACTCATCCAGCATATGTTTTACACAGCTGATGCCCTTCCAGCTGCAACCTAGCACTTGAAAACACCCATACATACTCATTCACACACATGCTATACGGCCAGATTAGTTTATTCAGTTCACCCATAGCGCACGTCTTTGGACTGTGGAGGAAACCCACGCCAACACAGGGAGAACATGCAAACTCCACACAGACTTGAATCAGCAACCTTCTTGCTGTTAGGCGACAATGCTAACCACTGAGCCACGATGCTGCCCCAAACTCAAAATAATAAAATATTATAAAAAAAAATAAAAACACTCTTAACATTAGACTTAAAGTAATTTGGTTTTTAAAGAAATTTTTATTTTTATTTTTTTGCTGTAAAAATATTTCAATATTTATACAGTGCAATACCGAAACACTGAAGAAAAAACAACTGTGTTTTCATCAGTATAAAATATTTAATTTTTAGTTTATAGAAAATTGCTGCTTGAATGCTTTGTGAGTCCACAAACAACAACAGCTTGAATTTTGAGTTAAAACATTCCTTTAAATCTGCAGAAGCTCTAATGTGCGCAGTTTGTGCATGCAATTGTCATTGACCGTTTTCCAGATGCATGCAATAAAATTCAGTCCTCAGCGTTGATGCTGAACTCTCATACAAACCGATCACCTTTACATGCACATTCGGAGCTCGATGAGAAGATCTGGGTCCCATCGTCCGTTCCAAGAGTAATGAAATCTCTGGCAGCGCGTTTGCGTCTGTGTTCGCACAGGGTCTCATATAAAAGCAGTGCAAGTGAAAACCCGCTGACAGCTCAGTGGGCGTCTGCTGTGATTGGACGAGACAGAAAGGGGGCGGAGGACTCGACTGTCCCCGTGTGACCGGCAGGAGTGTATTTGGATGGAGGTGTCTCCCGAAACGAGAACAGACGTGCCACCAAGACATCCAGCCGTCTACATTACACACACAAGCCAATGCACTTCCTCAACGACTTCATATGGAGGCACATCAAAACTCGGTTTTATATCCCCTGCTGCGCGCTCATGCACATTTATATCGTTCAGCGCCGTGATGTTTTCTTGCTGGAACATTTATAAGTCAGCATAAATGCATATAAACACCGCTATCAAATGTGTGCTGTTTTCACACAGCCGCTCTGTTATGTTGCCCAGTTAAACAGGCGCAAACACAAACACATTATTAAACAACGTTATTAAACCGCATTTCCCACAATCCCCTGTTTAGTGCTGGGATACTGGTTGTTCTTTTGAAAGGTGGGCTTTCCAATATCAACACCGTGTCCAGGACAGCATGCTAATAACTGTATCAATGCTCCTTCTTTTTATTTCTGCCCCGTCTGCTACTTTTTTTTGTTTGTTTCTCAGTTGGTATTGTGAATTAGTTTGTCTGGCGTCCTGAATATACACATAAGAATATGGCACACTTTAATTTATCTAACTTTTCCATCTAACTCTTTTATGTTAATTTATGTGAAAATGTCAGCCTTATTAGGAAAGTTTTAAATGTCTATACATCACTAATTTAAGTATATGCAACGTTTAATTGTTCTTTTGATCTGCATGAAAGTAATGGATCATTTTTATTCACCCTGTTGTGTTCTAATTTCCCACTTATTTTAGGAAATGGGTTTTATGTTATGTATAAGTCGTAGCTGCATCATAATTGCAAACCAGCAATCACTCACTCCATCACTCATTCATTTATTGCTTATTATTGCCCTCACTTACTTCATTTGCTTCTCCTTCATTTAATAATATGTTAATTCTTTCCATCACTTGCTCATTTGTTCATTTCATTCATTCGTTCGTTCGTTCATTCATTCACTCACTCACGCATTCATTCACTCACTCATAACTCACTCAATCACTAACTCGTTCACTCATTGACTCACTCACTCACTCACTCACTCACTCACTCAATCACTCACTCACTCACTCACTCACTCAATCACTAACTCACTCACTCAATCACTAACTCATTCATTCACTCACTTACTCACTCGTAACTCACTCAATCACTAACTCATTCATTCATTCACTTACTCACCTATTTGTACACTTAATCCATTTATTCATGTATTTATTACTTAATGCACTCACTTCATTTGCATCACTCCTTCATTTATTATGTTTGTTAATTTTTTTCATGACTTACTCATTTTCACACTACATTAAATAATTAATTCCTTCGTTAATTCATTTACCCATCCATCTATCCACTCACACACTCACTAACTCACTCATTCACTCCCTCATTTGTTCACTTACTCCATTTATTCATGCATTCATTACTTTTTAATGCACTCACTTTTTTGCTTCAATCCTTGATTGATTAATTTGTTAATTATTTCGATTACTTACTTGCTCATTTCATTCATTCATTCATTCATTCATTCACCCATTCACCCACTCACTTGTTCACTCACTCAGTTTCTTAATTTCTTCATTCATTCATTCACCCACTCACTTGTTCACTCACTCAGTTTCTTCATTCATTCATTCATTCATTCATTCATTCATTCATTACTTATTAATTCACTCACACTTTCGGCTTAGTCGCTTTATTAATCTGGGGTCGCCACATTGGAATAAACCACCAACTTATCCAGCATACTGTATGTTATTAAACAGCGGATGCCCTTCCAGTCACAACCTAGCACTGGAAAACACCCATACACTCTTGCATTCACACACATACCTCTACGCTACAGCCAATTTAGCTTATTCAATTCACCAATACCACGTTTTTGGACTGTGGGTGAATACTCCACACAGAAATGCTAACTGACTCAGCCGGGGCTCAAACCAGCGACCTTCTTGCTGTGATGTGACAGCTCTACCCACTGCCCCACAGCTTCATCCATTCATTAATAATTTATTTATTTATTCATTCATTCACTTACTCACTTAATCACTCACCCATTTGTTCACTCACTCACTCACTCATTCGTTTGTTTACTCAAATATATCTATTTTTCTTTTTGACCATACATTGTATTTATACCCCACATTTTAGTAACTGTAGGGAACAAATCAAAACATTAATTTACAAAAATAAATAAATAGAATGAACATCTCTTCAATTATTTTCACTTTTACTTCTGTATTTTTGTTGCCAGTTTCTGACTGTTAAGCACCTCCTTTCACTAACTGTTTGTTGGGAAAGAAAATAAATAGTTACATCATTTACTTCATTTAAGCATTGCAGACCACATTCAAGGAAAGTGTCTCGGACTGACAGATATTTTCTTCGCCCCGCCCTCTTTCTGACACATTTTTGATGCTAATTGCACATTAAATGTATGTATCATATGTTTTCTTCGTATACAAACTTTCATTGCTTTGCCAGACTTGCCCCTTTTACACACACTCATATGCAACAACCGGTCCGTCCGCAGATGACAAGCTCTTGGCGGACAGGCTGGAAAACCTACTCAACCTCAGACCGAGACTTTAATAAAGCTAATTAGCGGGGCCTAAACGTCACCTTCAAATATTATCCTCAATAAACCAGAACAGTCCTCTTTCACCCAGTGCCAGTCTGAAGAGACCTTTAAAGCCAGATTTTTTTTTAACCAACACGACAGCAGGATTCTTGTGAGGATTTATTTTTGAGTCTGGTTACTTTTATATGATATAATTCAGACAAATCTTCCAACTTTTAATTATTATTATTATTATTATTATTATTATTATTATTATTATTATTATTATTATTATTATTATACATTCAAAGGTGACAGGTTCATATTTACATGCGTGTAGTGATGGTGTAAATGACACAGTGCTCACCTTGTAAAGCCTCCCCTGTGTTTATTTTTTTTTTTGTGCAACAGGAAGTCACCTGTGTCCTTTTAGAGGACATTTATGAAAGAAACATTTATGGCTAACTCCTTTAATTGTCTGGGGAAATGAATTGATTTACTTTTCATTAGATGAGGCCCTTGACCCGGCACCTTAGACGGCTGTAATGTCCCTAATTATTTTGATGACTTCAGCATGATTGCATTTCCATGTGTCCACACGCGCACACACACACACACACCCCATAATGAGAGTGTATCCTGTTGTGATGTCATGGGGGATCTTACATAGAGCCCGCATGTGTGAGATGAGTGTCGGAGATCTCCAAAAAGAAAACATACATACAGCATAGACGCACATGTTTGCGTGACATTGGTCCCAAAGTGGTCTTCAGCTATGGAGAGTTTAAGTCATCGTGTACATTCACAGTATAGGCATATGGAAAATCCAGACCCTGTGAAAATACACAGCGGAGGATAACTTAGTTTTGAGATGCTTTTATTGGCTATATTTTTATTTTATTTTATTTTATGTAATTTTATTTTATTTTATTTTATTTTATTTTATTTTATTTTATTTTATTTTAATTAATTAATTTAGTTTTTAATTAAATTAATTAATTTATTTATTTGTTTGTTTTTTATTATATTTATTTATTCATTTATTTTTAATTTAAATTTTTTATTTATACATTTATTTAGTTTTTAATTTTATGTATTTATTTATTTATTTATTTTTACATTTTATTTATTTATTCATTTATTTATTTATTTATTTATTTATTTATTGTTGTGGCAATAAGAAACACGTATTTTAATTGTTATTATTCATTATTTGTTTTTGATGACAGTCTAAAATTATTATTATTATTATTAGTATTATTATTATTATTATTATTATTATTAGTTGTTGTGGTATTGGTGGTGGTGGTGGTGGTGGTAGTAGTTGTAGTAACAACAACAATGAAATTATTATTTAGATAGTTTATATTATTATATGCTGTAATTTTATTGATTAAAGTTATTTTTTATTAGTACTTTTATGTTTATCTATCAATTGGAGTATACTTTTTAATTGACTAGTATATTACTATTAAATAAATAAAATTACAATGTTCTGCAGCCCTTGAAACCTGCTTATTTGTATTATTATTATCATATCCTATCATATATAAATATATGAAAGTTCCTAGTGTTTTAGTTTAATAATTAATAAGACTTTGGAAGACTAATGGATTCTCTGTCTTTGCTCATACAGGCTCATTCTGTCGCAGTCGAGGCTCAGACTAGTGCAGGACTGTCGGAGCGCATTGCCACACTTGAGCAGGAGGTGGCACGTTACAAAGAAGATGCTGGGAAGGCTCAGGCCGAAGTCGACCGACTCCTGGAAATCCTCAGAGAGATGGAAAATGAGAAGAATGACAAGGACCGCAAGATCAACGAGCTGGAGAGGTACAGTTCACATAGACATACTATAAATCTTTAATGGAAACTTACTACTGGCTAAGCAAATCCCTTTATCAGTTTTATGAAATTCATTCTCCTGCATAAAAAATATGCAAAGGAAAATTCTGGCATGTTTAATTATATTTTGTTTAAACAAATACTTGTTTACCCGGTTATCCATGTGATTCTTTAGGTTGAGCTTGTGTTTAGCACAATACTTTTTTTCTTACGTTCATTCTTTCATTTAATCATCTTCCAGTTTATTTTCCATTCTCCATTTTTATATAATTCATTTTTTTTTTGTATTTCCATTGGTGAATACCATTTTCTGTATATACGGGTTTTAAACGAATGTTAATGCATTTTAAAGAGTTAATATTGAGTAAAATACTTGTAATTTCTTCGCTTTTGAAAATAAAAATAGTAAAACACACATGCACACACACACACACACAAAACATTTGCGTTACATTTGTGCATCTCAGCGCAATTAGCCTGAATGAGTCTTCGTAATCATTCGAGTCAAGTATTCATAGATCTACTGGTAAAGTGATAAAGACAGCAGCTCGCTTTGTTTCATAATGAATCAGCTGCTTTGAACGAATCATTTGAATGAAATTGTTAAGGAATCAATAACTCTATTAATTACAATCTATTAATTAAAATCTATTAATTATTAATAACTCTAATAAACAATTGTGAATACATTTAAAAGAAATAATCGAGTGAATAACTTATAATTTTTTCTCTTTTGACAATAAAAATAGTAAAATAAACACAAAAACAGATACATTTGTGCATCTCAGCACATTTAGTCTGAATGAGTCTGTTTTAGTAATCATTGGAGTCAAATATTCAATAATCTACTTATAAAGACAGCAGCTTGCTTCATTTCATAATGAATCAGCTTTTTGAATGAATCATTTGAATGAAAACGTTAAGGAATCAATCACTCACTAAAGCTGAAAAACCACTAATTTTGTCAAATTTATGTCCAATACTTTTTTCAGAATATAGTGCACGTATGTAAGCTCATTTACAAATATGAAACAGGTTTTAACCAAACATTAATACATTTAAAAAAGTAATCGAGTTAATATCCTACAAATTTTTTCTCTTTTCACAATAAAAATAGTACAAAAGATCAAATACATTTGTGCATCTCACCACATTTAGTCTGAATGAGTCTGTTATAGCAATAATTGGATTAAAGTATTAAATAATCTACTGATAAACACAGTTGCTTGCTTTGTTTCATAATGAATCAGCTTTTTGAAGGAATTTTTTGGATGAAAAATTTAATGAATCAACTCACTGAAACAAAAAATGTCCAAATCAAGGCAGACCAGCCAAAGTATCAGCACAAAAACACAAGCATTTATTTTTGTTATCAATAAAATTGCACGCCTTACAACAAATCAGTGCACTTTGCAGGCCCATGGTCTTGTTGCCGTATTATGTGTCTCATTTATAACGCTAAGACTCAACTTTTCCTTTTAAAAGAGCTGTTTGGTCTTAGCCTGTAGATGAAGGTGTGGTTCCCCTGTCTTCCTCGCACTGTTTATGTTCCCTGCTAGCTGCCGTTCTCACCCACTCCGTCATCT
The DNA here is from genome assembly GCF_052040795.2 of Danio rerio. NCBI lineage: Eukaryota > Metazoa > Chordata > Actinopteri > Cypriniformes > Danionidae > Danio > Danio rerio. The sequence continues at coordinate 8,759,683 of NC_141024.2, forward strand.
TTTCTCCTCCGTTTATTCTGGCGTCACCCCAGAAGCCAGTTTTGCTGGAGATTTTAGAGGGTAAACTTCAGCTCTCATCCCACAGCGGTTGATGAGATGTTGGCATTGTCAAATGCGCCTGATCCATTGCAGACACAGACCGCAGATTTAATTTTAATCTCCAACACATTGCTCTGATCTCCGAATACGCTAGACATGGAGAATGGACCCTTTTAACATTTCCGGGTTTCTCAGTAGCGGAAGTCGTCATAGTTGGGTACACATCTAGAGCACAGTGAACAGGAGAGTACAACAAATAATTCTTTTTACTGTCATGTTTGCCAAAATAATAACAGAAAAACTTCACGAGGGGGTCATCAAGACTTTCAGAATAAAGAAAAAAACATTGTGTGAGACTGATAATGGCAGCCAGAAGAAAAAGCAACATCAAATTTACCCTCTTACCCATAGACACTACATTAGAAACACCACAAGAGGTAATTAATTTATTTGTTATTTGATCCAAAGATGATCTAATATAAACATAAATGCATATACACTACCTGACAAAGGTCTTGTCGTCGATCCCAGCTGTATAAGCAACAAATAATAACTTGATCATAAGGAAAATTATCAGAAGGTCGATTTTTCTGATGAATCATCTGTTGAACTGCATGCCATCATCATCACACATAATGCAGAAGACCTATTGGAACCCGCATAGACCCAAGATTCTCACAGAAATCTGTCAAGTTTGGTCAAGGAAAAACCATGGTTTGAATTTACATTCAGTATGGGGACTTGCGAGAGATCTGCATCAAGATATTTGTGCTGCCCAATACATAACAAACCACAGGAGAGGGCAAATTCTCCAGCCAGGATAACGCTCCTTCTCATACTTCAGCCTCTACGTCAAATTTCCTGAAAGCAAAGAAGGTCAAGTAGCTCCAGGATTGGCCAGTCCAGTCACCAGTTCTGAACATTATTGAGCATGTTTGGGGTAAGATAAAGGAGGAGGCTTTGAAGATGGATCCAAAGGAACTTGATGAACTCTGGGAGTCCTGCATGAACACTTTCTTTGCCATTCCAGTTGACTTTATTAATAAGTTATTTGAGTCATTGCGATGAGATGTGCTCACTTAAAACAGCTGGGCTAAATAATAACCCAACAGGTAACCCAATGATGGGTTGTTTTGCCACTGACCTGCTGATGAGTTATTTAAACCCAATCCATTGAGTTGTTAAGGTTAACCCAACAATTTGGGTTACAAAAATTACTAATTTGTTTGGTTATTTTGCTAAAATGTGGCTTAATATCTCAAATACGTGCATCATTTCCTCTAAAAAAAAAAAAAAAAAAAAAACGGTAGAAATGAACACAGAGGTAGAGAGAGTGCTTTTATCCGTTTTTAGGTCGGCTATAAAGTGCGTTTGTATTATCAAATTAAGAGTGCTGCTAAAACGAATATAAAAAAAACACGACACAGAGAGGTAATTTAATAAAAAAAAAATATTGCGTGAGAGCTAAAATAAACTTTATAATATAATATTAATACAGCTGTTCTCTCAGTTAAATCAGTTGACTGTTAAAATTAAAAGCACCAAATATTTAACCCAACTGGTTGAGTTATTAATAAATAACCCAGTAAAGGTTCCAAACAACCCAACAAAGCACCAAATATTTTTAACTCAGCTATTGGGTTAAATAAATAACCCAACGTTTTTTTAGAGTGTATGGATGCAGTCCTCCTAGCTCATGGGAGTCATACACAATATGCATTCCTTTTCCACTGCACCATGACTATACTGTACTCTAATGTACATTATTTCTGTCAAGTGACAAGACTTTTGTCTAAGCAAAGTCAGAACTTACTGTCTTAATTAAATCAATAAAAATTAAGTCATGATCATATTTTATATTGGGAAAATAAGCGTAATATAGAGACTTTTGCCTTTCATATTAGCCACTTCTGATACCAAATGATCAACTAGAAGTCAACTTAAGATAGGCAATCAAAGAAATCTAAATAATAAAAACTTTCAAGGATTTAAGATGCTGATGACTGTTAACCCATGTTGTGAAAAGGGTCCATGTAGTCGGTACGTTGCACCTTCATCTTCAATGGCTTCTCCAATGTCTGGGTGTTGCAGCTGATGTAAACATCTGCATTTTCATTCTCCATAATTGGACTAATTAATAGGAGGCCTTCTCACATCTTGGCTCCTATAAATAAATAAAGCCGATGAATAATTGAAGAGTAAACAGGCAAGAATGCAAAGGGAGAGTCTGGCCTAGAGGTGAAGAGTCACAGAGGTCACGAATGTTGATATTGCGCATTGACAGTCATCCTCGACTCTCTTTCAAAGCGTTCCCAAGCAGCATTTTTCGAGATCCTGGAAGTGTTTTTTTAGGTGGATTTCTGTTGATTCATAAATATTAATCTGACTCTCGTTGGATGTCTCACGGTTTCTTAACAGATCTGCGATGGAAGAGGATTAGACTAAAACAAACTCCATATGCCGGGCTCGATGCATCATTCATGTCGAACCGAGAGAAGATTTCTGAAATAAACATCAGCTGTAGTCGCTAACCGTGGCACTGTGAGCTAATTACCGCTCAGAGTCGGGTTGTGTTCTCGAAACACACCGGGGAGTTAGGATCTCAAAAAGCTCCCATTGTTTGGCTCTTTGTCGCAGTCTTCCGGCACTCCGGAGTTTTGACTCTTGATGTGGTTTTGACGGAGAGTTACTCAGACAGATCCTCTTTAATCAAGGCGCGAGTGGCAGGTAGAGGCGACACTTTCGGGTTCAGAGTGAGTCAGGATTACCTTTTCTGGCTCCGAGATGGAAGAAGCCAAAGCTCCTCTTGTCGCAGATCAGTGGTGCGGAGGCAGGACTTGTTCGAAAAATGCCTTCAAAGTCACTGGAAAATGGCAGGGGTTGAAATGGGACGTTAGGGTATTTATTTCATAAATTCGGCAGCGCTGAATTTGCCAGTAATTACGGAGGGTTGCTGTTTGAGAGGGAGCTAAAATGGGAGGGGGAGTGAGAAGAGATCACTTGCAAAGGAATGGAGGTGAAATAGATGCAGGAAAAAATTATTATTATTTTTTTTACAATGGTTAAGCTAATTCTCTATATTATATTATATTATATTATATTATATTATATTATATTATATTATATTATATTATATTATATTATATTATATTATATTATATTGTATTGTATTATATTATATTATATTATATTATATTATATTATATTATATTGTATTGTATTGTATTGTATTGTATTGTATTATATTATATTATATTATGTTATGTTATGTTATGTTATGTTATGTTATGTTATGTTATGTTATGTTATATTATATTACATTATATTATATTATATTATATTATATTATATTATATTATATTATATTACATTATATTATATTATATTATACATTATATTATATTATATTATAATACATACCTTAATCTAATTTGCTGTAAAATATTGTAACAAATTTCTTTTCTCTTTATATAAGTCTGGATATATGTGTCTGTAGTATATAAATATAATCATATATTTATAAAAATATCTGAGGATATCTGAGGGATAAATAAATGTAAATTACATTTTATTAATTAAATCTCATGCTTTTTTTAAACTTATTTTTATTTTAAAAATAGTATAAAGGCATTTGTTTTATTGTATTTTATTTTTTTGCATGTTAGTCCATCGATATGTAGCTACCTAAATAATTTAAAAAACACAGGGAACAAAAAACATCCTTACACCATATAAAGGGGGGGGGGGTCACCTTGTTAAATGTTTTTTTTTTTTTAAAGCTTTTATTTAGTTTAAATATCACTTATGTTTTGTGTTGTTCCTCAATTTGTTAATTGTATGTGTCATAAAGGCATGGCAAATGGGATGACAGTACATCAGTAGAAAGGAAGTGGATCAGACATAAGTCAAAGTCAGATTTCTTGCCAATTCAACCACATGTACAGGACATACAGAAAATCGAAATTGTGTTACTCTCAAACCATACAGTAGGTTCCAAACATATAATAATAATAATAATAATAATACAAAAGGTAGATTTTTAAAAAAGAAATTACAATAATTACTATTACACATATAATAAAATCTAAAAACAGAAGTAAAAATAAATATTTTTAAATAATACAATTACACTTAAGGGCACATGGCATGGAGTGCAAACCAGAGCTGTGCAGATGCAAAACATTGTATAGTGCAAAAAGTATAGTATATTGCAAAGAGTACACTGTATAGTGCAAGAAGCTTGTAAATATGATAAATATGATAAAGCAACCGTGTCTTAATAATAAACAGGTAGTATGAGTTAACTAGCAGTCCAATGTTCACAAAGTGGCCGATGCAGATTATTTATTCTTTTTGGAACGAATTTCTTTGGGTAAAAGCTTGTATTTTAATTGTAATTACCTTTTGTTGGTCAATTATTTATCAAATAAACAAGAATATGGATTAATGTGGGTGGAATGAAGTGTGTTAAAAGCAAAGTCCACTACCATGCATCCTTGGCCAAGTCAAAAGGCCAGAACATTCCAGTTGGATGTATTGTGTCACGTAAATTTTAGTTTGCTTCATAATTTGTCATCTTCATAATCATATATTCAATTTTTGTTCATTTGGACATTACTAAAGATGCTTCTGGTTCACCAAATTCCATTAAGCTTGATTTGTTTTTATCATCTGCAATCATCATCTCAGTTTTTTTACTTTGATTTTATTATATATTTTCTTTTCACTGTGCATACATTTAACACCTACTGTAAATGTGAAGCCCTAACTACTGTTATCTCTCTCTCTGTGTCTTACTAAGCTTTCCAACTTAACCCGGCTAAATTTATGTCTATCTTCACCTTATTTCTCTCTTCTTTCCTCTGTGTTTTTCACTGGAATGCTGTCCACATCCCAGTATGACTTCAAGGTCAGTAAATGCCTACTTTTTCCTCGCCTTCACTTCCTCACAACTGCAAATCAACTCCTTTAGTTTGTAACACAAAAGCTATGTGGTGCTTTAACAAGGCCTGCTCTGTAAATCATTTTAAGGATGGTTCAACCTGTGTTTTGGAAAGAGAGAGAGGGGGAAGACTGTATCCGCTAGACGAGGGGAAAATAATTCAGCTCTTGATTGTGGTGTGGTGGTGCCCTTGGGCGATGCACTTAACCCCAATTTGCTCTTGTTGCCTCCATCACTCCCCTTGGACTTCCTTCTAAAGTTTCTATGGAAGAAAAAAAACTAAAATTGCTCTGACCCGAATTGATTAAAGGTTCAAAAGGAGGAATGAGGAAACCCGGAAAGGTCAAGCAGGCGCTAAACAGAGGAGCTATTCTTATTAAAGTGACAATTCTCCTAAAAATTGAAAATCTCGTGGTTTTACCAATTCTTTAGTAACATTTGCATTATTTAGTATTATTTAAAATTATTATTAGTTATTATTATTATTATTATTATTTAATAATATCATGTATTATTATTATTATTATTATTATTTAGTAATATAATTTAGTGTTATTATTTTTATTTAGTAATATTATAATTATTATCATTAGTTAGTATTTTTATTATTTAGTAATATAATTTATTATTATTATTATTATTATTTAGTATTATTTAGTATTATTTAGTAATATTATTTTTTATTTTTATTATTATTATTATTATTATTATTATTATTTAGTTTTATTATAATTATTATTATTAGTTAGTGTTATTAATATTTAGTAATATTGTTTTGTATTGTTAGTATTATTATTAATATTTTTTTATTTATTGCATTTTTTATTAAAAAAAAAAATTTTATGTAAGTTTTTTTTTCCAGATATTTTTTTGAAAGTTAGTAACCAGTTATTTTGCTGCCTGTTCAAACTAATTTAAAATGAGTTAAAACAACAAAATTCTTAAGGTTTTTTAGGGGACAACTTAATTTTCTTATGTTACTGCACTTACGTTTTTTGTAAAAATGAATAAGTTAACGTAATCGGTCTGTGTTGTGACAACATGAAGGAATTGTGTGGAACCCAGCATTTTTCACAGAGTAGTAGGACTATGATGGTTTCCAACATTTTTCAAAATATCTTCTTTTGCGCTCAACAGAAGATAGAAACTCAAATACGTTTGGAATGTGTAAGTAAATGAGGATTGAGTTTTCATTTTTTGGGAAGAACTATTCATTTGATGCATGCCAGTTTACCTGTGAGGTCTGCTGAAATGAAGAAAAGAGCGACTCAGCAGAGCTTCTGCTGAGCGATAGGATGACAGATCGAATGGCCGTGGGAGAAGAACGAGGGAGAACCATTGCAGAACTTTTAATTGGAGCATAAAGAATCTCCATCATTCATTTTTCCTCCGGAGCAGTGTTGAAAAGCTAGCTTGTTCTTGCCAATACGGCCCCGTCCCGTTACAACCGGGATCCCGACACTCAGCTTGTTTATCATGGTTATTATTTGCATCTCTTTTTAGTTTGGTCTGGAACAGAGACTTGTCAAGCTGTTTTATTTTTTATTTTTTCCCACTCTTGTTACTCCACTAGAAAACAAGCCAAATGTTACAAGAACGCTTGACAGAACTGTCATTCTCGCTCTCTTTTTTTTCTGTGTGTGTGTTTCTTTCTCTTTCCCTTTACCATCTTTCTACTCCATTCCTTTGTTTTGATTTATTCTCTGGAACTCAGAAACACAACAAACAGGGCCGGTTTGATTTCTCCCCCAGATGAAGGGGTGCAGCGTAATGAAAAGGAATCCGTGTCGCTCTGAAATGAATTTTCCCCAGTGTTGTGCGTTTGCTGCCGAGCTTCAGGGCCTCTTGATTTAGTCTACAAATGCTCGACAATAAATGTGATGCGCGTCGCTCCCTGATGTATGATCGCTTCCTGTCTACTTGCTTCTGTTTTTTTCCATTCTTACTTATCTGTTTCATTCTCTTTGTTTTAATTCTCCTTTCTTTGTTCACGCATCAACCACTTTGTAGTCAAATGGAAATTGAACATACAGTGTTTTTGATGCATTGCACTTACGTCAGTGTTTTTGTATTAAGCTCATATTTAAATACCTACATGCATTTACAGCCATAATTATTTTCTGTTAATACATCTATAACATGTATAATAAAATAAATATAAAGTATAAATATAATACATCTATCGCACTGTTGACTTTAACTTTTAAAGGCACAGTGGGCAATTTTTGCAGGTAGAGGTTAAGTATACACTGCTTGTTATCATATATGGAAGAAGCAACAATGTTTATTATGCTAAATACATTTAAGTTGCTTTTTTAATGCTGTTCTGTGCAGTCTAATAAAACATTAAAGCGATTTTGGTGTTCCCCAGGTTTCTAAAAAAAAACTAGGCGGAAATTGAGGGCGTGTGACGTTATTAGCATGCACTTTAAAAATGCTGGGTTCCATGCAATTCCTTCACGTTGTCTCAACATTAAAATTGACTTAGTTAACTTTAACTTTTACAAATTTAAATGTATTGAACATAAAATAGTTTGGTTATCCCCAAAAAACTTATTTTAAATAAGTAGTTTGTATTTTTGTACTATTTGTTAAATAAGCCACAAAAGTCAGTAGTTTAGAGTGTGGTTACTAGTTAGAATTGCTCATTTCTCAAGATTTTTCCAAATATATAACATTGTCATATTAGATTTGGGATGTTTGAATTAAAAAATATATATTGCGTCTTAAACCAACTCTTAAATCCCCTGCCCTTCCCAACCACAACTTTATCCCTCCACAATAGTAAAAATGCATTTTTATACAGTAAGTGCATTGTATCAAGATTTTAGTATAATTAAAATAAAGTAGGACTGCATCATACGATTACAACTGCATTATGCAAATACGTTTGCATACAATATTTAATTATTGTTATTTTTTAGCACTTTTACATTGGTTCTTTCTTCCGTTTCCCCTCTGTTAGTGTAATTGAACTCATTCTAGAGTGGCAGAGGGCTGTTTTTTGGATGCTGTCTTTATATTCTTGGAGGCTGGTCTGCTATTGTCGGGTTTTCATCAGGTAAAGGCCATAATCACAATTCAATGGGTCGTATTTTTTTTTTAAGAAAGGAAAGTGAATGTTTTCCTGAAAGCTATTTTGAAGGCTTGTGCATGAGGTCTGGGATGGGTCTTTGGTTTGTTTTTTGGTTTGACCCTCCAGTGTTGGTTATTAAACTATGTTTAACCTTGTCATGGCTGTGGGAAGTTGGCAAATACTTGCTTAGATCTCGAGCTCTTCCTAACTTGAAATATACCCCTCCAAAATAGTGGCGAAAGCAATATTACACAATAAGTACATTGTATCAAACATTTATTATTATTAACCCCTTCAGACCCTGAGTCCATTACAATGGACATCACATGACATCCCATTTTTCTGAAATGTGGAACACAATTCAGGTCTGAAGGGGTTAAAATAAAATGTAACTGCATAATATGATTATGACTTGCATAATGCAAATTAGTATTGTCATCTTACAGAATTTTGGTACCAATCGTTACTGACATTTTATTAATAATAAAGTGCATTTCCCTATAACATTTGAGTGATGTTGAGCACTTGCCTAAACACCACGGATTGGGCATCATGTTCATGTGCTCAACAGAAATGACTGTGATTGGTCATAAAGGTCATCGATTCATGACAATTCACCGCTGTTCACCATTTGCAAACACAGATACATGAACACTGGAGCATTGTAAAGCTGTGAAGATCAGTGGATCCATCGGCGGATGGCTCGTATGTCTGCTCATAGACAGACCAGCTGATCGATGCAACTTTGAAATGCTCCAGTGTCCTTGTTATCTGTGTTTGGACTCTGTGAAGAGCGGTGAAGTGTGGTGAACTGATGACCTTCATGGCCAATTACAGTCAATTCTGTTGAGCACATGAACACAATGCCTAATGTAAGCAGGAAATGGGGGTATTAAAAATGTCAGTACCGATTAGTACCGAAATTTAGTGTTGTGGCAGTACTAATGTGAATACGTTGGCATACAATATTAGATTTTTAAATCATTTATGGTATTTTTTCATTGGTTTCTCCTCTGTCTTCTCTTTGTTAGTGTACTTGAACTCATTCTGGAGTGGCAGAAGTCTATTTTTTTGGATTCTGTCTTTATATTTTGGGAGGCTGTTCTGCTCCGTCAGGTGAAGGCCACAATCCCGCACAGACAGGGAGGTCTGCTTTTCCAGGCTTGTCGTTGAGTGCATACGATCCGACCGGCTCAGGGAACACCTCCGCCGGCCTGTTGTCTCTGTGTGCTTTCCAGTTAGCTTTGGCTGGCCAGGCCTCAGGGCCGACCACATGATTAACTAGATTAGTCAAAGACCGAGGGGACTCATCCACTTCACACAGGATGGTACGTAAGAGACGCGGGGACACCCCGTCGTGTACCCAGCCACAAAACGTCCTCAGAAGCCAAAGTCTATTAGGCTCGAGAAGTTTGTGCTCGCCACAGACAGAGCTGTGAAAATGAGCCCCGCTATCAAGCAGCGGCTCCTGCCAGCTCTCCTCCACCTGCTGCTACAGTCTGCGGAAGAACCCACATTTCCTGGCTTTTATTAGTCCTGAGCTCACCAACATATCCTGAACGCCAGGAAGGAGATATCCGGCCAATATAAAGACACAGTTGACATTAAAGGATGACTTGGAGATGGGATGAGGGATGGAGTAAACACACACTCTCAAACAGACTTTAATGGCGTTCCACTTCGATCTCTGCTGGTCAAACAGGTTGCGGTTGTGATAAACAGAAAGGTTTTTATCCTTGCTTGACCCTTCTTTTGGTGTTTATCCTATCCCGGGCTGTTAGTGTGGGCAGAGATCTGTCAGCGCAGTTGACGAGAACTAGAAAAATGACATCAAAAAGTGGCTTGGATGAAAACATGGTGCGGTAACCATCTCCAGGCTTCAGCGTTTGCACGGCCCGCTCATAAACGCGCGCTGGCTTCGTAACACAAGACGCATTTCTGTTTTTACCCAGAGCGCAGTGATGGATTTATTTCTTCAGCATCGATTTCCGCGCGCATTCATCTCAAAATCGCACCCAATTTTACCATTGGGTCTCGTTTTCTGTTATTAAGTGTCAGGTGCGATTGAACTTTGGAATAACGTTTGCTTTAATGCCCGCCGGCCTCATTTCTCCCGTTAAGTGACCACAAAACGTAATTGTTTCGAAATGTTGGGTCATATTCTTTTGAGAAAGGAAAGCGATTGTTTTATTGAAAGTCATTTTGAGGGCTTGCGCATGAGGTTTGGGTTGTAGGTTTGTTTTTCTGGTTTGACCTTTCAGTGTTGGTCATTAAACTGTGTTTTGCCTTGTCATGGCTTTGGGACGTCAGGAAGTACATGCTTAGTACTGAGTATGATGACTTTTTAAACTTTTTGTTTTATGAGAGGGTTTATTAAGAGTATAATGGTACTCATTTGTCCACCGAAAATTGTCAGGACTAGTTGTTTGGTTTGAATATCTAACGAATGTTATACTTTAATACAGGGTAGGGTTGCACCAGCTGTTTCTATGTTCTTTCTTAAACTAGAATGTAAAGTCTACATTAGGGGCTTAGTAACTACTAGCTAGTTTCTTACTAAATTTGTTCTTCGGTTGCACCACATGCTCTTAAGGCAAACCGTACTAAGTAGGTCGTAAGCTGTTCGTAACGTCATGCGTAGTCGCATTGAATGACGTAATATCCAAAAAAAAAAGCATTTAAATCAATAAACTGCTTTAAAATTCTGCCACTAATGCATCTATAAATGCTAAACTACATTTTCATAGTACATTACAGTCAGTCACTAATAACAGACGCACATGTCTGCATTACAAACCATGAATTAAATAAAAAAGGCAGATTTTAGTACTGTAAACCACTTGTTTATCTTCCTATCTGCCACTAAATGTACTGAACCCTCGTTTTTTGGGGACCATTATACCCATAATGTTTACTAGATGCACTTTTCAAAGTCTTCATTATGCAGAAGTTTAGTACATCTTTATAGCCCAAAGTTTCGAATGTTTGCTCTCAAGCTCAAGACATCTTGAGAATTTCAAAGTGCTTTCAAGCTTTACCCTGTAAACATCGCCTGAAGCTGTCTCCTATATGAATTATTCATTTGAAGATCTGGACCAAAATAATGAATTACTATTTTTGATCAAATTGCAGGGTTTGAGCTCTGTGGAGATAAGATTCATTAAAAAGCGTTTGGACTTTTCACTTTCTCCAAAGCGCACACTTTTCACCTGCAACTTCACCTCTCTTTTTTATGTTTGGATGTATAATTAGTGTATTTTCCCCACTAGGCGACCTCAAAATTGTGCTGAATGATTATTTTCTTTCTGTCCCTCAGCACTGCAGTCTGTCATAGACCTGTTTACCTGTTTTTCAGTTTTTCCACTCGTGTAAATGTTGCTTTTCTCGTTGCCTGAAGCCAAACTGGCTCTCAAATGTATCGTGGTTTTCCTGGTATTGATAATATGGGCTCTTATGCAACATAAAGCTCAGTGCAGAGAGGAGGAAGATGACAGGAGTTTCACGGTTGATCCAGAGTTTTTATTTGGAGGAACGGAAAATGTTGGCATTGGTAATATTGCAATAATGATGACTCTCTTTGGCCTGTAAATGGCATCCCTACTCTTAAACACTTGCGTAGTTGAGTTCGCTATATGGCAGTGTTTCTATTTACAGCGTGGAAAACAAGTATTGAACACATCAAGTTTCTTTCTGGGAATAAAATTTTTAAGGAGCTGTTGACATGGAATTAAATCAGATTTGGGTCAAAACTCAAACAATACAACCAAAACATGACAATAAAAAAAGAGTTCTGTGTTATAACAATGAAATGACACAAGGGGAAAGTCCTGAATTACTAAAATGTGTTTAATACTTTATATTAAAGGCTTCTTTAATGATGGCAGCTTAAAGACGCCTCTCATATGGAGAATGAAGTCACATGCATTGCACAGGTGTAAATTTTTTTTCACACTTCAGCAGAGTGTAAAAATCTTGATGGTTCTGTGGGTCTCGTCTATCAAATCTGATCTTTATTTTGTATTTTCAATTGGATTCAAGTCAGGTGATTGGCTAGGCCATTCTACAGCTTGAATTTCTTTCCTTGGCTGTGTTTTGGATTAATGTCTTGCCACTCTGGTTTCATTGTCATCCTCTTGATAAGGTATATGTTGGACTAATGCAGCAAATATTAATTTACAATGAGAAAGGGCAGAGGGTTGCTGAATAACTACTGAGAGATTTCAGCTGCGGTCTGTGCTTTCACTGCCATTCTATACCTCCCTTTCTTCATGTGTTTAATACTTTTCACTGTGTCATTTCATTTTATTAACGCATAACTTCGTTTATAAACTAATTAGGTTTGTTTTCTTTGCATATATGGATTTCTTTATATGGTTATTACCAGCATCATGAGAAAATTTCACATCAACAGCACCTTTGGAAATAGGTTTTTTGGGAAAAATGGTGGCGTGTTCAATACCATTTTCCCTGTTGTAGATGTTAACAGAAGAGTGAGATGTTTTCTTCATGTGTGTCCTTTATTTTTTGTTGTTGTTTTATTTTATTTATTTATTTTTTACAAAATCATTCTAAAGCTTGAGTCAATAGGGCTATTTTGCTGGTCAAAAGACTGTAATGCTCACCAAATATGCTTTTATTTTGGTCAAAAAAAAGTAACACTGTGAATTGTTATTTTTAATAAATGTACTTATTAATGTGATGGCAGAGCTTAATTGTAGGTATTATTATTCCAGCGTTCAGAAATGGAAAAAATATTTATTTATGATCAGCAGAACCGGTTTAATGTTTTTTTTTATGAAACCGACAGTATGCTTTTTTAAAAATATTTGATTAATACAGAAAGTTCATATAGAAATTAAAATTTGTATACGTTTATAAGAAATTAGAGAATTGCTTTAATTTGGATTCTAAAGGAAAAATTAATGGTTATCATATTTATTTTATTTTTTACCATGGATAGCAATTGATGATATACCCAAAACAAAATTGATCATATTTAGAATAAGACTCATTTTATGACATGATAAAAAAGCTTTATTTAAGCACCACAATGCAAAACAAAATTGCCATTTTAAATCTTTAAAAAAATCCCATTTGACAGCAAGGTATTCTTTATCATACACTGTAATAAAAAAAAATATGTGGCAAAAAGTCATGGCAGCAAATATTATTGTTACTTTAGCCTACTTTAATGAATTAATCCGCTTTCAAGTAAATGTGTTTTAAGTTATACAAAGGCTAACTTATTACTTTTAGTTTGTTTTGACAGATGTACATTGAGATTACTAAATTGAGATTACATTACTAGGAAAGTGCTTTTAAAACGGCTAAACAAAATTAAGGCAGCAACTCTGTTTATAAAATATATGAACGTTTAGCATTATCTTTACTTAATTATTTAATATTTAACATCTTAAGAAGGACAGGTCAGAATAAGCATGTTTTATTTCTTAACTAGTACCTATGGAACATTTAATCTATATTTTGACCAATTAATTCCACAAGTCGTTTGACTCTCATATTTAATTTGCTTTCAATGTACAGTATATAAAACAAAATAGCTTTTGTGATTTTTAATTTGCAGTAAATCATCCTGTCTTTTGACGCTGTTTGCGCTTAACGTTTCACCATATACTGATATCACTATATGGAAGGCATTTAAGGGAATCAACATTTGATTTAATCTGACAGGATGGGCTAGATTACACTGTCACCATCATTTATATCCCCACAGTAAAGCTCATTGAGAATATTGGCAAGCATGTTCCTTTCAAAGCCTTCCTTTCAACACGGTTTACAAATCATTTTGCGTTACATACCTGCACCGTCGCATGCTTTTATCACAACACATCAACAAATACCAGAACGACTGGCCAATTACATCCGAATTAGATGTTGTCGTTTCTCTTTATTGCTGTAGATGTGTTTCCTCCGTGAACTTTGCGAAATGGGGTTACCTTTCCCATCACATCAGAGCTCAAATGGAGACATATAAACATATAATCAAAACCCCGAATAAAGGGCTGGCGCGCAATGCATAAAAACAGTCAGCTGCTTATTGCGAGTGTAGCGAAGCCAAGCAGATGGCTTGGCCTCTTCTGGAAACACCAAATAGGAACATTCCAGTATATTTATGACCTGTTACACAAACTCCCTTGAGCGCACACACGAACACACACACACAAACTCTTTCTTTTTGCTTTGTTTTATGGACGTTATCTTCGAGATGGGCTTTTGACAGCACAGCACAATTTGCTCAATGCTTTCAGACTCGACGTGGGGTGCTTTTTATTACATTTTTTTTTTAAATAGCAGTTACAACTTTCCAGTGTGTTCATAAAACTGCTATTGCTGAGCTTCGAGCTGTAATGTTAGTTAACGATAGATTCCTGATTGTCTTTCTGAGAGCGTAATTGTCAGATGGTACTATTTAGTTGTGCAATTAGACCATTCATCTAACGCAGAACACCAGATCCAACTAATAAAACTAGAAAAGGTGTTTATGTAACGGAGCCGAAAACATCGTTTAAATAAATAGTCATGGTTTAAACGAGTTGGTGAATCATTTGAATGAATCAATGAACTGTTTGTTTAAATCAGCCAATTGTTTAAATAAATCAGCGAGTCGTTTATTTAATCGCCGAATCGTTTATTTACAGGAACCATGCGAATGAACTGATTCACTCAAATGAATCTAATTTCCCAAATGCAACGTTTGAGAGGAGGACAAAGTTCATGGTGCTGTAAAATAGATGGAGATAACGCTTTGATAGCAGTTTTAGTATGCTAGGTGGTGCTTTTAGTGATTTACTCCCTAATAATAATCAAGGAAAAACAGTGGATGTAGTAACAGTAGTCGCCATTGCTTTGTCAACATGACACAAGTAACATCTCAAATCTAAGAGACACACATATACAGTAAAGAGAGCAAAAGAAATCATTGGAAATCATTTGGAAGCATATTTACTTGTGCATCTATTTCAAAAACATGTAGAGGACAAAAAAGTCTATCAGAAAACTGTAGAAAGTAGTTTTTAACACTTTAACTGAGATTTCTCCACATTAGCCAACAAATAATTGATTAAGGATGCTTATAGTTTGTTTGCATACTTTCACTTTTATTAGATAAGACAAAACAAGAAAATACAGTCTATATATTAAGCATTTTTATAGTCGAAGAAGCAACCTTAATCAGATTATACATTGTCACAAAAAAATCTAATAAATACATATTTCTCAGCTTATATATACAAAACAGACTCTGATATGTATATATGCTTAATTTAACTATATTTGCCCCCCAGTGCTCAAACACCCCACACTCAAGGGCTCCAGAATGCTCCAAATCCTAAAACAAATGTAGGGAAATCTAATAAATTGTCCACTATTTAAAAATGACCTTTTTTTTAAAATCCTAGCCTATTAACAAAGAATGCATTATTTATTATTTATTTATTTTGTGCTTAAGTGAAATTTGATAAACTAATTTCAAGAGGAGCACATGATATGATTGATCACAGCTGGTCTCTCATCCGCAATAATTAATAAACCAATCAGGTGAATTCAAAATGAAAATAGCTAATTCACGTCACTTTCCATATCTTCATTTGAAGAATCCCCGATCCACCCCTTCTTCCCCTTTTTTCTCCTTTCTCCTTTCTCTCGAGAACTACCTGATCTCAGACCTTCTTACTTGCTAATTGACCAGGCGGGGACTCTGCACTCAGGGTTTTTTCCCCAGGACTGCATACCAAACCTGCTATTAGTATTAAGCAATATCTAAGTGTGAACTCTTGAAATGGCACTGGAATGAATTAGCCTATTAAAGTTTAAAAATAATAGTTCCCACAAAAATGATAATCCTGTTGTTTTCTCATATCCACTTGTTCCAAACAAACTTTGAGTTATCTTCTTTTTCTGAACATCGAATATTTTGAAGATACAGTGCTCATAACCTTGGACCAACTGGAGAGTAATTTTATTTATTTTTTTGTTAGTGAACTGTCTCTGAAATTACTTTCAATGGGCACACATTTGTCCAGAAGGTCAGAATAGTAATCGCTTTTGTTCAATTCCAAAATAGTATGAAATGAAATGAAAGTGAAATATGACAGTTTCCATTAAAATACACATTTTTGGCAAATGTATCCTGCTTGGTTTGACATCAATAAATCAAAAATGATCCCAAAAACTAAAATGAAAAGGAAAAAAAAAGTTCACAAAAACTTGGCCAAGTGATGATAGTATTTCATCACTGGGCTGCCCTTTGTATAGGAGCTGCGAGCTGATGACTAGAGTTTTGTGGAAGCATCTGCAAACATGAGCCAGAAAACTGTGGCTTTCCTCTGGTACTTCAGCACAGAGACTCCACTGTGCTCAGGACAGCTCATCAGAAGAATGATCAGCTTCTAGTGGCGCTGTGGCTTGGCCTGCTTTGGCCAAACCTTGTTCAGCGTCACCTTGCTTCGCTCTGAGAGCTGTCTTGATCTCTCTACACTGGTTTTTACTCCAAAGAGCCAACCGAATCGGGATGCAGGTGCTCTGAGAAGCACCTTGGTGCCGTTTTCCTGGCAAATGAAGACGTGGCTTGTCATATCCCATAAGTCCCTATAATAGCTCTTCAATTACCTTGCCGTATTGTGTGTCTTGGGCAATGCTCTGTGGTGTCAAGGGGGGCCGAAGGAGGTCTTTCCACAACGCTGTGTTATTGCTCGTTTAAAGACATTGGTGTTGGCATAGTCAGCACTACATCTGTTCTGCAGGGCAGAGGCGAACGCTTTTTACTTTTTTGATCAAGTCAAGATGGTCTACGGTAACCGATCTCCGATGGTCGGCCACGTCAATGAGAAAACTCATTGGGAGCGCATGACTTTAGGATCTCGGCCTGTTTGGTATGACACTTCTCAGAAATGAAAACTGCTCATTTATCCATTCCTTCCTTTTTGGTAGTGCTTTGTTTTCCTGAGGGTTTCCACGCCACAGCAAATGGAGGAGGGTGAAGGATAATGAGAAAAATCCCAGAGCTCAAACACAAACATACTGCCTTTCATTTGGAGCACAGCTTGATCTGTGGAGATCTGTCCTGCTCCCTTTTGTTGTCATTTATAATGAGCTAGATCGCTTCAGGCTCCTCTCATTGACCCCTTCTGTTTGTACTTGACTATAAAAAAGGCTGGTATTTTATTTTATTATGTACGTTTTTTATTAAAGCAATGCTAATCTGTAGAACAGGGGTCACTAATCTCATTCCTAGAGGTCTGGTGCCCTGCAGGGTTTAGCTCCAACTTGCCTTAACACACCTACCTGGGTGTTTCAAGTATACCTAGTAAGACCTTGATTAGCTTCAGGTGTGTTTGTTTATGGTTGAAGCTAAAATCTGCAGGACATCGGACCTCCAGGAACAAATTTAATGATCCCTGGTGTAGAACACACTATTTTTACTCTATTTTATTTCATTTTGAACCACTAATAATGACTGTTGTAAATCTCCCATGCTTTACAGTATATAGCCACTACTAAAGAGCTTTTTAATACACTTTAAACATATTAAAACCGTATTTTATTTTGATTTAAAATATTCAGAGTCAAAATTGAAATACTTTGATATTTATCGACATATTAAATAATCTACACTCTATCCCATAGTCATGGTCCTTGTAAAAATTGCATGTGAAACATCATATATTATTTCACCATTCGCACATTACACATTCGAGTTGCTATTCTGAGCATGCCATTAGTTATCAAAGGTATTTGAACACACACATTCCTCCCTCCCCATGTTTCGTATATCTACCCACCTCAATGTCCATCTGTGCATGTCTGATTGAAGTCTGTTGGTGTGTCCCTGCAGGCAGATGAAAGACCAAAGCAAGAAAGTTGCCAACCTGAAGCACAAAGAGCAGGTGGAGAAGAACAAGAACGCCCAGCTGATGGAAGAGGCCCGTAAGCGAGAGGATAACATCAATGAGAGTTCTCAACAGGTCAAGGTAAAAAGCGCACCTGGCATTTATTTACGCGATTCACTTGGGAACGGCATCCTATATATCGAGCGATGTTCTAATCCAAAAGTATTGGGATGTTTGTAATCCTGCACTTGGGCTTGTGTGAGGTTGCCTCATTGACATGCAGGATATAACCCTCTTCTCTGTGATGAACTTCAGGGAATGGTTTTACACGCATAACCACTGAAATCTGACAAGAGCAGTGGTTGTTACAGGCTTAACATTGAAATTTAAGCCATAATGAGGACTGTTACCCTTTTTAAGAGGGGCAATTTCCACCCATCCCCACCTAAAAAAAAACATGAGTTAATCACAATAGCTCAAATCTTTGTGTGGCCCTTAAAGTTTTTTCTTTTGCGCTGCCTAGAAACTGTGTCTCCTCAGAGCGATCCATCTTTGGATTATATAAGTTTGTATGTCGGCTCCAGTTCCTCATTTGAGAATTGCTGGGATTCTTCTCAGGTAAAGAGCGATCTCATGTTTCCCTCATCCAGACCGCATTCACGCACATCCTGACCTCGTGTCCTCCTCTCTTTGTGAGCTTTGGATTTTCGGAAAAGAGAAAAGGAGAGGATAATTGAACGATGAAATAAGACACAGTTGTTCAGTGCAACCGCAGGAACTATTTTTGAATTTATGGCTCTGCAATATTGTAGTAGAAACATCAACTTCGGTATCTAGGTATCGGGGTGTTTTGTTTGAGGAGATTTACAAATACAAACGACCTCATCTAAGCTGATGTAACTTTCATCATATTGACTATTTTAGCCCCAGCTTGACAGGATGGTGTTCTATGGTGGTCCTTCCCACCCTTCCCGAAGTGAGGGTCCGGAGAGAAAGCCAGAATCAGCAGTGAATGTCTGTGAGAATCTCCGCACAAAAAGTCCCAGTTTTTATGAAGGCGCTGTTTTTCCTCTTTGCCGTAGACCTCTGGACAACAATGCCACAGCGGCCCTCCCTTTGTTGTGGTTTTCGGTGTTTTTCCTGGCCGAGGGTTTGTTCTTTCGATCATTCTCCGTTTTCACATTTTCCTTGTTCTGTGTCATGTGTTCTTTGTTTTCGTTCGAGTTCATATGCTTTATTTCTGACAGCAGGATTGATGTGCTATTGGACTTCGACCTGTGGTACCCGGCAACTGGAGCGTCAGTGTGTGCGTGTGCATGAGTACGTGTTGCGGTCAAAGAGAGCTCATTTATGACTTTAGGGCCCCAGCTTCCTCTGTAGGGTCACGTTGCCGCGAGCCCACATTGTGGCTTGCTCTCTCCTGTTCGGAGCACCCTGATGCGGCTGCATCGCGGGCCTCGTCTGGAAGCAGCCACATGCTTCTTCTTTCAGCCAAGACCATGAACGGCCACAGGCACGTCACAATCCAGCCTTCGAGGCCCAAAGACTCTAGATCAGACCAACACTGAGCTGATCTCCACACGCTATTGGAAGGGAAACCAATTGTTGTTGATGATTTGGTATGGTTACGGTGGTCCTGCTCCAATTGGTTGGTCAGGGCGATCTGAGTGAAAGGTTAGCCTAGGACAACAGAACGAATCTTTCTCTCAGCACAGCGCCGACCCGGCACTAAAAATGGCTTTTTCAATCAATTACTTAGGTTTCCATTGGAGCCCTGAGGTGGGATGTGGGGTGGTCGGTCATGGTTGAGCACCAAAGCTGCACAAACACATTCAGAATAGCAACTATTGACTTTGGAAAATTTTCGATGGTCAAAAGGCAAGAAGTCTTGTTTCTTTTTTGAGATTCCTGCTGTTGGCATGGTGCTTCTGCCACATGAGTTGATTCAATCAGTCCTCTTATTAGTGGTGCTTTCTTAGGCAAGCATTACTTTAGCCATTCGAGCAAACATCTTGTCTTTAATATTAAGTTTTGGTGTTTATTAAATGCGGTTGAATGCTGTAGAGGATGTGTATGATAGTTCCAGGAGAGAACGTTGTTGTCGCTTTCGATTTGTACAGCTGAATTTGGTTTTGATTAGCTACAACACATGGAAGTTTGAAGATTGGCAGAAAGTGTTAATTGCTTTCATTTCTACTTTACGGTAAAGATAAATTGCATTGTAGTTTAAGTTTCACTCCAATTTGGTAATGGATACAGTTATTGTAAAGTCACTGAAAAGTCTGGTAACTATCTCAAACTCTAGACCCGATAACCATAGACGTTTATACAAGTTTACACTGTATGTGGATTCCTAATTTGTCTACTTCAAAAATGTATCAACCAAGAATGGTCGATGTTTTTTCAGGGGTGATTCTAAAGCCTGGTTTATACTTCTGCGTCAAGTGACCGGCGTAACCCATGGCGCATGCAACGCCCGTAGCTGTGCATTTATACTTCTGCGTGCTGTCTCTGTTGGTCTGCATTAACACTTTCGAAACGCTAGTTGGCAGTGAGGTGTTAATGTGTCTCTGTGTCGAGTTTCTTCGCTGCTGTTTTGCTTTTCCTGAACACTTCCAGGATGTACAAGTGACTCAAACTCGCTCATTTTGAGGCAGGAACCGGCGGACGTGCAACAACTTTAACTATGAGGTAAACACAAAACAAAACTTTCTATCCGGAGCTCCTTCACGGGATTCCACACTTGTAAACAATCGCTCCATCAGGTTCGCACCATTCGCGCGGCTCTCGGTCCCACCCAGACTCGTCAGCGCTACCAAGACGACCAATCACAGAGCTTGCGCTATGCATCGTTGCGACGTGTAGTTACATTTTTTGAGAGATGCATGTCAGTGACGCCGACAGCCATGGCGAAGGGCTATGCGTCAGCGCCGTAGCATACGCCGCCGTTTAACGCAGAAGTATAAATCAGCCTTAAGGGCCCACACATTTCGGGGGACCCCAGAGATATTATTAGGGCCCCACGACCACCCCACCCAGAGATATTAGTAGGTGCCCATGATCTATATCCCACCCCCCCTTACCCACTCCCCCTCCCTGGCCAGCTCCTCACTTAAGTCTGCGACCAACATCCCCCCCCCCAATTTATGTACGTGACCCTAACCACCCCACTCCCCCCTCACTTACATCCGCGACGAGTTATCACCAATATCCCCACCATTTTGTAAGTTTTGAAAATTTGTCAAAGGGCCCGTGGCGTCCAGCGGTACCCCTGGTAGCAGCCATTAATGATGCATCTATGCACAAATTCATGCTATAAATGACATCCAAAAAACATCACAGCCATTCAGAACTCCTTATATAACAATGTGCTGTTCAGTATCTTCAATCTTTGAAGTGACTTTTTGATCAAAATGTCAACGTGTAGTTAATTAAGATTAGCTGTTAGTTTCCGTTGACTGAACAAATGGAGCGCAGACGCTGCATGTGCAGAGAATCGCAATGCTTGAGGCGGGCTTTGATCAACGCCCCTCAAGAGCGTGACTTTAACCTCTTCTGAATCATCCCTATCCTTTTTCATTTATCTCTCTAGTCTGATAAAACAGGAGATGGGTTTTTATAGGCCTCCGCATCTCTCCAGCATTAGAGACATTTTCCGCCGGATACAGAGTTCCCAGACGTGCAATACGTACTGGATCATCAAGCTGTACCCCACCTCCTTCCCGCTGATCAAATATCATCAGCCTGAAGAAATCAAGACTTTCGCTGGGAAACTGAGAGAAGCAGGATGGAGAAAGACAGCAGGGGAGAAAAGATGACATTATAATGAAGCCCAGTAAATACCTGTTTTACTGCGTGGTTGAGTCTGTTCCTTTTTACTGCAGAGTTTCACTGAGAGTTCAGTGCCAAATGCTCTGACTCCCAGCATGCCTTGTGACCAGAAGGTCCCTCTGTAGCCCGGTATCCACCTTGACTGCCCTTCATCAAAGGTAGATAGGGCGTAAAAATTGAAAAAGGGAGTTGGAAGGAGAATAGCAAAAGGCACATCAAGTAAACATGTCTCTATCGTAAAAGGGTGATCATATTCTGCCAAATACTTTTGTCCAATCTTCAAAGCAAAGTCAGCAAAGGGTTTCCTCCACAGGTGCAGTGTATGTAGCCATTAGACTTGCGCTGGAGCACCGCACATTACGAATGGCGGTTGTAAGCCATAGGTCTTTTGTTTATAAGTCTCCCGACCCCTTTTATGTTTGGCACATTGTGCTCTCGTGTGGTTGTAAACATCAGCACTCAAATGCAGGGAGCTTAGAGTGACACCTTTAGTGTGCAATTGTGGAACACTATTTTATAACATTGGCAAGTTAGAGATCATGCTGCTAAGTGTTCTTACAAGCACTGGTGGTCTTGTGATATTGCATCTACATTTTTTTGCACGCTTAAGAAAACCTCACAGCAGGCAATTCTGACTTGCCTGACCATTTAAAAATGCTAATCAGCCTCGGTGACTGATCTTTTTGACCTATCATTAAGAAACACGCTTATAAGATTTATGTACCATGTACACATCTGAAAAAATACAACTTCTCATTGTTCTTTCACCTTGTATTCACATTTGCAGATGAATGAAAAGATCTGACAGGTGATGGCGGCACGGTGGAGTTAATAAAGCCCAAGTGCTGCAGGCGAATCACAGGTTTATGGTCCTTTTTAAACACGCAGATATAAAAGAGTCAAACGGGAGCCTTTTATGACTCGCCGGCCTGCCGACGCTGCTTTTATTGAGAGGGAACATATTAGAGTCCCTGGGGGGAGGCCTTTTTTCATCCTAAATGTCATTTTTGCAACCTGCCATAACAGACTGGGTGCAGCACAACATGTAGGATCCATTAGGAAGCTACAGTTGGCCAAATATTAGCAAATGAAATTCTGTGAGATGGAGGAGCAAACCTATTTATTAGGTTGGGTTTGGATTGCTTGGGTTGGGTTAGGTTTGTTTTGTTTTGTTCATGTCACTTGTGGTTGGTTTGGTTTGTTCCATCCATTTTTTGTGGGCTTGCTTTGGTCCAGCTGGGATTAGTGTGCTTAGGTTTATTAATCTGGTTTTGTTGTGTATTTACTTCGGTGTTGGTTGGGTTTGTTTATTGTTTTTTGGGGGGCCTTTTTGCCTTTATTAAGTAGATAGGACAGTATTTCTGACAGGAAACAGACAGGAGAGGGAGAGAGGGGGCAGGGGAAATGTCCTCGAGCCGGGATTCGAACTCGGGACGCCCTAAAATGCTATTGCAACATATGTCAATGCACTAACCACTAGGGTTGTTTATTGGGTTTGTCGGGTTGGTTTGGTAGTTATTTTTTCTTTCGGTTTGATTTCAATTCTTTTTTTGTTTTGTTTTTTTACTGATATTTGTTTTGTTTGGATTTAGTTGTATTTAGTTAAGCTTGTTTGGGTCAGCTGGGATGAGTTTGATTGGTTAGGTTTTCATTTGGTTTTTGTTGTGTGCTTAGCTTGGATTTGGTTTGCTTTGTTTGGGTTTGTTTATTTGTGGCATTGTGTTTGATTGGGTTGAATTTGTTTTTGTTGTTTTTTTCTTTGTTGCTGTTGCTACTTTATTAGATTGGTTTGGGTTTTTTGATTGGAGTTTGCTGTGTTTGGTTTTGGTTAAGGAATTTAAATTTAGGTTGGGTTCAGTTGGGATGCGTTTGTTCAATTGTTTTTTGTCGTGCGTTTGCTTTAGTTTTGGTTTGCTTTTATTGAGTTTGCTGATTTGTTATGTTTAGTTTAGTTTGGTTTTAGTTTTTGTTTCTTTGACAGCTTTTGGTTGTGTTTTGTTTAGTTCTGCTTCGGTTGGTTGGGTTTGATTCGATTTTATTTTGATTGGATTTAGGCAGGGTTGTTTTTGTTTTTAGAACTCAAAAATCACAGACCAGCTTGAATCAGCTAAAACCAACATACCAAGCTGTTTTATTAAAGCAGGGAACTGTTAAATTTCCAGCTAATAGTTTGTGCTTGACCTAACAATGAGCTGTGCGTGTAGAGGAACCATCTTGGGATTAGATGTTACATTACTGTCTTGGGCAAATTAGCATTGGCAGCTCCAGGTTCAGGTTTTTTTTCTTCTTGAGGTCTCTGTGGAATGTTCTTGAATGTTCCAGTCTGTCTTCCAAAACCTCTGAAGACTGACGAGAGATCAAGCTCTAGCGGTAACACTGAGCAGAGGTGAAACAAAATTGCGGTAAAAATCTGCCCGACAAGGTCGTCATCACTAATGCGGTGGCGAGAGCCATTCTCAACACTCAGAGGGAAACGGAAAGAGAGAGAGGTAAAACCAGGCCGAGATGGAGGAATGAAAATAGCGCAGGAAGAAAAGCTAGAGGCACAGTGTACTTCACACATGAAAGGCTTGATTCTGCCACTCATCACCTCTTGAGCGCGAACAGGTCAGGAGGGAGCTAACAGACGCCAGTCTTGAGACTGACACTCCAAAGCAGCGGTGGAGAGTAGCTCTGCTAGACGAACAGCAACTTTCTCGAGCTGTTGTAGGCGTGCAACACTTCGATTTTTCTTGTGTATGTTAGAGATGGCGTGTTAACACGACTACTCAAATACTCAAAACAAAAGAAATGCATTTTTCTCTGCAAGCTTTCCAATGCTTTACTTTGTCTTATTCACCGTCTTTTCAGTAAAGCTCTGGCCTGTGCCAGAAAACATGTGACATAGGAGTTGTTGAGTAATGAATAGTAGAAATCTTAACGTTCAACATTGCAGCCATAACAAAGGAAATCCTGAATTAAAGTTCGAAGATCTTACTGCTATTTTTGGCAAGGAGACCATCTGATCGTTCTACCGTGGAACGTGTATCCACAATAGATGGATTCGATAAAGAATAACCCAAATGGCGCCCTCCTTCATTATTCATTCCTTTCAAATGACCTTATAGTTCATTTGATTAGTGTTTTTTTTTTAATAATTACTAGTCGTATGGCAACAACAATTTTAAAAATAATTCAATTCATTGCCTAACATGAAAACCATCATTACACTTTAGGGAGCGTAGATGGTCTTTTATAACTGTTTAAACCATTCAATCCCACTATTGCTTACAGTAAGAAAGCAATCTGAGCAAACGCTTCTTTAATTACTGTTTTACACTATATCCACTTACCATCTGATTGATAAAAAATTATCTTAACTTCAGATATAAACAGTTCTATGGATTTTTAAATATTTAATTTGTAAATCAGATGGGAATACTCTTCAAAAGTCTTCTCTGTTCACATGCATGTAATTGTAACACAAGTTGGCACAAGGTTTTCAGTCTTTCCTTCTGCCCGTAGATAGGAGCTGAGCTTGCATGACTAGAAACAAACTGCCCGGGGGTGTTACCCAGATCTAAAATGGCCGCCAAGCGAGTTGAGCCTCTTAAAACAAGTCTTTTCTTTCAGAGAGCTGCACCATCTGATACCCATCAGCCCCATATGCAGCCCTCCACCCCTTCAATCAGCACAGAGCCTTGTTGTTTACACCCATCTTTGTTCTGGTACATCTCAAGTCTTTCTCCTCCTTTTTATGCTAAGTGTTTAGCCCCGGGCCGCACGGGGCGTTCTTGCACTCTCATTCTTGTGTTTTTTTTTTTTTTTTTGAGTCCACTGTCATATGCATAAACTAGGGGATTTGAAACTACCCCAGTGGCTTCCCTGCTGTGGGCAGAATTTCCCCGCAGAGATACTTTGATGATAATGACTTTATGCTTCGGGGAGCCTGCTTTATGACACGTTGTGCGCAGACACCCGCTATCGTTCAGTGCACGGTTAGAGCAGTGATCACAGGACTGTGAATTAAAGGTCAGCTTCCCAGAACCACTGGCAGAGGGTGGAAAGACCGACCTGAACGTCTAACACACCTGGACAGTTTTTTTTTTTTTTTTTTCTGTAGCTCAACTTTTTTTGTAAACTGCATTATTGGGTTCTGTGGGATGAAAGGAGAAATAGATCTAATATTCAGTTCATGTTTATTTCTATAGCGCGTTTACAATGTAGATTGTGTCAAAGCAGCTTAACATAGAAATTCTAGGAAATTGAAACTGTCAGTCCAGTTTTCAGAAGTTCAGTTCAGTGGGGTTAATTTTCACTGCTGAAAGTTTAAACACTGAAGAGCAAATCCATTGATGGGCACCTCCACAAGTCCCAAACCAAGCAAGCGCAGTGACGACGAGGAACAAACTTCACCAAATAACAAAAGTGAAGGGAAAAAAAACCTTGAGAGAAACCAGGCTTAGTTGGACATGATAATTTCTCCTCTTCTCAGTTCTTGTGCTGAGCTGCAGTCTAGGCGCTGGAGGCTGGAGAACACTGGACGTCCATTGTGGAGAAGCTGCAGGTGTGTGTAGGTCACCGGCGGTGTTCAGGCTGGCTCATAGGATCAATGCGGAGACTGTTACTGGGGTGTCTTATGCTCTCCACTCCTCTATGATCGCTACAGTATCTGCTTAGGATACGGCCTGGTCCAGGATAATGGATACCTCAAGACCTTATTATTGACCTTGTTATATTTTATATTATACAGTATTATTTTAGTGTAATTGTTTTTAGTAATTTTGTCTAGCACTTTTGAAATTTTAATGCTGGTGGTGGATGAGGAGAAAAAAAAAGTTTAAAGCATTTTGAGTGTCCAGAAAAGCACTTTATAAATGCAAGGAAATATTTATTATTATTATTATTTTTATTATGTTTTTAATACACTTAATACACTATCTAATATTTAGTTTTTTTAACTGTATTCCAGTTGATAATTAATCAATTATTATTATTTTTTTATTAAGTAATGGTAATATACTTTAACACTGTTATAAAAAAAAATACAAATCAACTATAGAATATAGAAATATGACTAAACAAAACAAAAATATGGGGTAAGTTGTGTCATTGTGGAATATCAACAATTCACAATTAAAAAAAATATTAATAGTTGCATAATTACATTAAATTAATTTTGCTTTTAATGTCCATAATAGCTGACTTCTGCATATTTTATTTTCATAATAATTTTAGTATTTTACAAAATATTGCAATATCTAAAGAAATCTTGTAATGTTACTCTTATATTATATTATTAATGCACAAGGTTAAAATGAATTCATTGTTAATATGGAAATTTACAACAGTTTTTAAAATAAATATGTAAATAACTTGAATATTATATTATTTTATATTATAGTATTTTTGCTTTTAATATCATTAATAGTTAACTGACAAATATATTTTTTAATAATAATTGTATGTGGTATTTTATAGAATCTTGCAATATCTAAAGAAATGATTTATGACATGTATAGGGTGTAATTATATTATTATTAATAAAGTTTAAGACTGATTACTTTTGATACAGAAATACATCATAACGTCATGCATAATTTATTACATTATTTTATTTAAATATGTAAATAACTTTATATTACATTACATGATATTACATTATGCCATACATATAATTCCCAGGTGTAACCATCAGTATTACATAATCTAAAAACATAATCATACATCATAGGCTGTAATTAGAAAGCTGTTTACCCTCTTTGTTATCTTTTATATCATTTTATTTTATTTTAATTTATTTTATTTTATTTTATTTTATTTTATTTTATTAGTTTTGCTTTTACTATCCATAATAACTGACTTGATTGATTTATATTAAGCATTTTTTCACCATATGTATAGTGCGTAATGTTACTTTTTTATTATTTTAATAATACAAAAATTTCAGTGTCATTTTCAGTTTCATTTTTAATACAGAAATTCACCATAAATGAATTCATAATTTACAACAGTTATTTTTTACATTACATTACATTATGCTATACATATAATTCCCAGTTGCAACCATTGTTATAGCATATTCTAAAAGCATAATCATATATCATGTGCTATATTTAGGACGCTGTTTACCCTCCGTGTCATCTTACACATTACACCAACCATCATTTTGATGTAGACCCTACAGAAAACACTTGATGACGAAGACGCAGAAATCTTAAGTTGGAAGTTGCCGGAAAGGGCTCGCTTCAAAGAAACACATCACAGGAGGTTATAGACGAGAAGTAAACAGTGTTGGCAGTAACCGCAGCACCCAGAGGCTTGATATCCAGCTCTCTTGGGAGCGTTTCAAAGCCCTGTTTTGAGCTCGTCATGGAGGCTTAGATTTCTTTCTGCTTGTCACTCACATCAATTCCCTCCTCTCCTGGCCTTCTTGTTATTGATTGCGTTCACAAATTAACAGCACTCTAGTTTATTGTGGCCCACTTTTAGCTACTACGCCTGAGACTTACTGAGGCTTTAAACAGCAGTGGATTTGTTGAACTCTTCACATCGTGAGTTTGTTGTGTCTCTTGACTCTCGAACCAGAGTTTGGCAAAAACAACAGGCAAAGCAGGCTATAATATACAGTTAAAGTCAGAAATATGAGTATTTTTGAAATATTTGCCTCCCTGTATATACAGTATAATGAGGAGAAGATTTTTTTCAACACATTTCTAAACATAATAGTTTCAATCACTAATTTATAACAACTGATTTCTTTTATTCTTGCCATGATGACAGTAAATCATATTTTACTAGATATTTTTTCAAGATACTATATTCAGCTTAAATTGATATTAAAGGATTAACTTTAAGTCATTAAAGTTAATCCTTTAATATCACTGTAAAGTCATTGTACAACGATGGTTTGTTCTATAGGTTCTATATTCTATATGTTTGTTCTATATAGACAATTTTAAACAATATTGCTTAAGACGGCTAATAATATTGACTTTAAAATAGTTTTCAGCAAATTAAAAACTGCTATTATTCTAGTCGAAATAAATATTTCTCCTGAAGAAAAAAATATTATCAGACATACTGTGAAAAAAAATCCTTGCTTTGTTAAACATCATTTGGAAAATATTTGAAAAATAAAAATAAATCACAGGGAGGGTGAATAATTCTGACCTTAACTGTATTTATTTTTTCAAACATATTCAGTTTTGGATTTTTTTTATGGCTTTGGTCTAATGTAAAGACAACTAAAACAAACTTTAATAAGGGTTTATTTTGTGACATTTGATCAGTTTGTGCCTGTACTGTAGATTTTAATTGTAATGCATTTAAATGCAGTGTTCTCAAAATTATTTTTTTCCTCCTGCACTGAGCCATAAATCTCTGCTTCAGCTGGTCTCATACTGTAGACTAGACTTCACAGATTCATATCTACATTCCGATTTATTAATTAGTTTCTTAATTTTCTTACATTTTATTATATATTCACACATAATTTGCCTAATTATATATATTTTATCCTAGAAAACAAATAAGTTTTTTCTTTGTGCAATATTTTATAAACTATTTAATATTCAATATACAATAAAAAGTGATACCCAAAATCCCCACTGCAAAAGCAATGACTATAATATGTCTAAAAAGAATAAACCTGACTCCATCCATTGATCAGATTTTGTTCTGCTAATTAACCAACATATATTAAAATAATACCTCATTTGCATATCTAAACAACATTTTAGAACATTCTTAATGTAATCAATAATTTTTTTTTCTTACAGAGATATGTTCATGCATAATTTGTCATATTATATATATATATATATATATATATATATATATATATATATATATATATATATATATATATATATATATAATGGAATTTTTTTCTGGAATTTATGCAATATTTTATTTATTATTTAATATTTAATATACAATAAAAAGTTATACCCAAAATCCCCACTGTAAAAGCAATGACTATAATGTGTCTAAAAAGAATAAATCTAACTCCATCCATTGTTTATTTTTTTTTGCGCTGCAAATTAACAAACCTTTATTCCAAGAATGCCTCATTTGCATATCTAAACATGACATTTAAGAACATTCCTAACGTAATAATTCTGCTGGGCAGGCATGATGATAAGCCTCAGTTATTTGTGCTTTACTTTTTGACCTTGTTGCCTTCAGAGGAGAGTTTGAACTCAAAGCAGGTCTAGGATCAGGAGCTGGGCATCAGATGGTGTGGTTTCGGCAGAATCACATCCGCATGTTCTCATTTCTTTAATAGACTTCCAAGCTCTTTTTATTGGGCCTGTTTGTTGTTTGATGTTACCGAGCTTTTGGCCCGTCTTTTACGCTTTCCTCCGCCAGGAAGGACGGACACCTGCTGCTCCTTTCCGGTTCTTTCATAAACGTTTGTGATTCCTCGCTGTCCCACCCAGAACAGTACTAAATCTTCACACGGGGAAAATGATATCTGTTTTGAGGGATGCCACTTTGGTGTCTTATTTTACACTTTTAGCTGAGCCATTTATGGTTTAGTAAACTGATCTTTTTTGTGCAGTTTTTGTATTGTTTTTATGCTAATTATTATTATTATTATTAGCTTTTTTGTTGTTTACAATAACTAAACCTTATTTTATTACTTTAATTTTAGTTTCTTTTTAAATTTTAAAAATACTTCAGCTTTATTTCTATCAGCAAAAACTATTTGTATTATTTTTCTAACACTGTAGCCTTTAACGTAATCCCCATTACACTTCTTAAACCATTTGAATTTAATTTTTAGGTTTAGATTATTTGTAGTCTTTTTTTTTTTTTTTTTGTAAAATTTTCTATTATTTGCTACTTTTTATTTTCATTTTGAATTACATAAATGTTGGTCAGTTTAACAAATTTTTGCATCATTTTACAAACAATTTATTTATACCACAGTTCTGCCTGGTTCTCGAGTTGGATTGGCTGATAGCGTGTGATATTCTGCACTTGTACAGCCTTCTCACCCTTCTCTATTACCCCAACCAAATAGAGTGACAACAGATCAATTAACTCACTAGAGTTTGACAAATATTGCAGCTGTTGGGCAACATTGTACTTTTGAGGTTTTATTAGTCGAGAATGTAGTTGTTCAGATTGCAACTGTTCAGTTTATTCATAAGGATAGTGCCTATTTGAAATATTTATTATTTCGGAGATACGTGGTTGATATTCCGCCACAAGATGGCGACAATGACCGCATAATAATAAGAAAAACTCCGCATAATTAAAAACTACAGCTGATCAAATCATTATAAAACAAGTCGATCTCTCTCTTTTGTATGTTGTAGTGCTGTATTTATACCATAGTAATCTTGTAGTGTTTGCTTTGCTTTGGGTTTTTCGGGGTTAATTATTGTAATATCCCGATTGCAAATGAGAAATGCTGGGAAATTTCTGTAGACTGATGGCATTTCATGCTGTTCAGCCTTATAATCTTAAAATGTAAGCAAAATCAGCTTGTTTGTCATCACTTTAGACATTACACTAGAGAATCATTCAAAGCTGTAAAGTGACGTTGGTGAAGTAGTGACAGCTTCTGCGCTTCTGATGTCAACTGCAGATGTAAAGGAATGGCAGAAGAAAGTAGTTCCTCATTCAAAAGGTTTAAGATTTAGGATTTTTTATATACAGTACATGATTATGCCGTCAAACTGTTGTATAAATGCAATATCATACTTGTGGCAGTGCGATATGGCTGTATATCATCACTGCTTAAAGTATTTATTATCATGTGCATTTTAAGTTTAACTTTTCACTTAGATTTTTTATTCAATTGAAGTAATTTTAGTTACTCTATTTCCATTTCCAAGCTAACCATTTTTGCAGTATTTAGTTTTCTTATTTTTGATAAATTCTCACTTCTAGTAATTTCAGTGCTCATACATATTTCAGGAAACATTGCATTGTCTGTGTCTGATTCTGATTATCTTTTTAGAACTTTCATTGTTTACTTTTGGCTTTATTTCCTGACCTAAACTCCTCACCCTAAAAAAGTCCTCAATCAGTGTCTTTCTCCTTGACATCCCGAGACAGCGCAGTGACATTGCAAACACATTTTTCATCCCATTTCCATCCAAAGAGAGAAGCCACAAATGGCAAGAAAACAACCTCTCGTTGAATCTCAGTCAATTATTGGTGTTTCACAGACTATACTATACAGCTGCAAGTCATTCTGATCTGTGCTTTTGTTCTTCAACTCATCACCTAATTGCTTTTTGCTCATCGCGGATAGAAAAAAAAACTGGGCAAATTCCACCCGAAAACCCCACCCGAGCCCGGACGGTCCCTACGGTACAGCATGTGGCTTTGATTTGTGGCTTCCCTGAGGTGTCTCCTTCTATCATCTGTGTGGTTTTGGCACCAAAAGCATTACCGTAATGAGATATTGACCGAGCAAAAAGGATTACTGTCGCTTTAAATCAAACCAAAGTGATTGCGGTCTGCCTGCGAGAGGAAAGTGCAAGCTAAATACGGTCAAAATAAGATAGAAGAGCAAGGCTTTTTTTCTACCGCACGCTGATCTGTACCCCTGTCGCCCTCCTCGAGTCCTGAACTTCCTGTAATTGCTGACCTCGGTTGCAGGAAAAAAAAAATCCTGCCGATTGGACAGATGCATTTGGTTATTGATGTTGTCTCTCATCGCAGGAATTTGTGGCGCAGGAGTCCAGATGAAAATCATGAAAACGTCGTCTCGGATGATGCGCATCAGAGCTCGTGCCGAGTGATTGACTGTTGATTCGTTGTGTTGGAAGGGATTTTTTTTGGAAGAGATTGAAAATGATTGTAATTAGATTTGGAAGATTTAAGTCGAGGCTCAGTTTTATGAGCAAACCAACAGTATGTCATTTGTGGCTAATTGTATCTAAAGTGCATGCATGGGGGGAAAATTAAATGAGTTATGTTAATGTGGGTAAAAACGGCAGTCAAATTCATACAAATATCAAAGTAATATAATATAAAAAGTTATTAAAATATTAGAATAAAGCTAAAAGTTAAATTATTTACTTCACATAAAGATAAAATATTATTATTAGCATTATTAGCGTTAATGTTATACAATAATAATAATAATAATTATTATTATTATTGTTTTGATGTTATATTTTATTTATTTATTATTATTACCAGTAGTATTAGTATGCTAGCATGCATAATAAATAATTACTATTAATAATGTTAATTATTTATTTCATTTTATTATTTTATAATATATATGTATTTTATATTATATATGTATTATATCATTGTTGTTGTTGTTGTTGCTATTGTTATTAATGTGTTAATATGTATTATTATTATTATTATTATTATTATTATTATTATTATTATTACCACCATTAGTAGTAGTATGCCAGTATGCATATTAATTAACTATGATTAATAATAATTATTATTATTGTATAATTTATTAGTATTATTATTGATATTATAATTGATATTATTATTTTTATTGTTAATGTTGTTTATTTATTTATTTATTTATTTATTTATTTATTTATTTATTTATTTATTTATTATTCCCATTAGTAGTAGTAATATGCCAGCATGCCTAATAACTAATCACTATTAAAAAATATTATTTATTTATTTATTTATTTATTTTATTTTATTATTTTAGAAAATACATATATTATTTTTAGATATATAACTATGAATAATACTGATAGAATATTAATATTAGTAATAATAATAATAATAATAATAAAAATAATTATATATTATTATTATTATTATTATTATTATTATTATTATTATTATTGTTGTTGTATAATTTATTATTATTATTATTATTATTATTATTATTTTTACTGTTGTTAATTTTTTTTATGTATTATTATTGAAACAATTCTGTAATAATTACACATCCCTTAAATATAATATGCATTTACTAAATAAATGTATATTATACATTATATACATTTAAATGTAAAATCTCAATCTGTCGAGGTCAGTTTTGCATGTTGCCGTATTTTGTAAACAGACAAAAAAAATTCTCTCAGAAGTGTCTGAATTGTCTGCCTATCGTACATTAAATATTCAGTGTTCAACGTCTAGATCAAAATTAAAACTACTTCAATAAAACTAATAAAAACTTCATATGAAACTACTTCATCAAAATTGTACAATTATTAAACAACACCCATTCCTGTCTTGACAATTTTAATAAAGAAAAAAATGATCCATTTCAAATAGTGACTATTGTAGATTTTTACTTTAACTTTAGGTTTTCACTGATAAAATAAACAAATGTCCTGCTTATGATTTTTTTTTCATATAGAACTGAAGCAATTCTGTATTAAATACACAACCCTCATATAATATAATATACATTTACTTAGCTTTACATATAAAAGCTCCAAGGTTCAGTTTATTACGAAATGCATAAAAAAAACATCCAAAGAAAGGAAGTGACCTCAATTTTGAGAAAAAAAAAAGTCTTCCAAAGGCATAAATGTAAAATCTAAATGAGCCACGGTCTGTTTTGCATGCTGGCGTCTTTTGTAAACAGCCAAAAAACAGATTTTTCTTTCTCTCTCTCAGAATTGTCTGCAGCAGGGCGACAGATACATCTGTGTACCTTCACATTCACAAAGCAGGAATTTTGCGGTGCGGCTTTCCACATGAAAAACGCCGGCTGTGATCATCCGCGTCTGGGATTGTGTGCATCAGGCCTCTGTCTTCATATTGAAGGCTGATGCTTTTTAGCTGGAAGGCAGTTTCTCAGCATGGAGGCCATTACCACTGCAGAGCTCCATTTGTATGAATGGCAGTTTGTGTGTGTATGCGTGTGTATTTTGTGTACGTCAGAGCGCATGTTTGTAGAGGTCTGCACTAAGTGCCTCAGGCCTGCCAAACGAGTCAGGACTTTTTGTAGCCGATTTTTGAAATGCGGGGGGAAAATGAAATGTGAATGTTCCTTGAAATGGAGCGGCGTAATGAACTCAAGACCGTTCCCATATTCAGCAGCGCTCTGGCGTTTCTCCACGTATCCCACAATGCCTATTCATTTGAGTCCCTAACCATTGCGTTCTTTCACTCTCGAGCACACATTCAATCTCGCTTTTTTTGCGCTGTCCATCATTTTCTCCTCTGTTTTTCCGATTTTTTTTTCCCACATGCAATCAGTCGCAAAGCCTTCATGATAACTAAGGCCTTGACTTCCGAATTCAGCTTGAAGTGGTGTGATTTCTCAGTTGTGGATCTGAGTCATCGCAGATGCAGACTACGATGAGTCACGTCCTTCAGATGGACGGCTCAGGTTGCCCTCATTTAAAACACAGGCCAGAATTTCACAATGTTTATACCTTGCATGCTGTGATAGGACTGCAGCTTGCTTTCTTAGAGCAACCTGCTGCTACATTTGTTTGCTTAATTTGATTCAGATTTTTCAATTCAGAACTCACATTTCCAAAAATTTTTTCTTTTTTTTTTAGATTAGTGGTTGTAACAGTAATTTTCTGTAATAGTAGTTGACGTAGTCATTCATTCATTCATTTTCTTGTCGGCTTAGTCCCTTTATTAATCCAGGGTCGGATTAATGACCGCCAACTTATCCAGCAAGTTTTTACACAGCGGATGACCTTCCAGCCGCAACCCATCTCTGGGAAAAATCCACACACACATTCACACACACACACACACACACACACACACACACACTCATACACTACGGATAATTTAGCCTACCTAATTCACCTACCGCATGCCTTTGGACTGTGGGGGAAACCAGAGCACCCTGAGGAAATTTTGATTACGAATTATATACATTTTAGATGACTACTTCAACTTTAGTTTTTTCCTGCTCATTTGTTTCTGAAGTTTTTGTTTTTATTTAAAACTTAAATCTCCAAGCGACTGCCTAAGCAAGAGTTATAATAACCACTGCCCAAATGCAAAAGCAAATACTAATGATAAATAAAATATTTTTTAGTTTATTATCAGCTTGTTGCATGTTTTAAAGGATGTTTTTTTTTTATTCTCAGGATTCTTTGCGGCTGAAAGACGATCGCATCGAGGAGCTGGAGGAGGCTTTGCGTGAGAGCGTTCAGATCACTGCTGAGAGAGAAATGGTGCTGGCACAAGAGGAATCCGCCCGGGCAAATGCTGAGAAACAGGTAAGAAATGCCACTGCAAGCACCGATAAAGCTTCAGGGCCATTAATATGCAATTACTCTCTTATGTAAATCCCTCTGTCGTTTACATCTGTTATTTCTTTTAGTGCTGCATATTGCCACGATGTTTTACATTGAGATAATTTTCATTTAATATCTCATGCATTGTTCTTTTAGTAGTTGAGATTTTTATTACCTTTATTATTAATATAATATAATATAATATAATATAATATAATATAATATAATATAATATCATTAAATATTTAAATATTTATTATTTATTATAATAAATAAATGAATATATATATATATATATATATATATATATATATATATATATATATATATATATAAATATATATATATATATATATATATATATATATATATATATATATATATATATATATATATACACATAATTTTTTTACATTTAGTATTTTTTTCTTAATTAAAACCTTTGCAGCAGTATTGAGTCTTTTGATATTAGAAATTATCTATATCGGGGGTTCTCAACCTTTTTCCGGGGCCCACTTCTTTTTCTAATCAATTTTTGAAGGCCCACCTGTCTGACACTTTCTTTAAAATGTGTGTATGAAATGCTCATTTAAACCTTTATTTATTAACAAATAATAAACAATGTGCCTTCTATTATCAGCATTTTATAAAAAAAAAACATTCACTATAACTATATTACTTACTATAATACTTAAAAAACTTAGTATTATATTTACTTTTATTTACTAAATATAATATTTATTAAAACTATATACAGTTGAAGTCAGAATTATTAGCCCTTCTTTGATTTTTTATTCTTTTTTAAATATTTCCCAAACGATGTTTAACAGAGCAAGGAAATTTTCAAAGTAAATCTGATAATATTTTTTATGATGGAGAAAGTCTTATTTGTTTTATTTCGGCTACAATAAAAGCAGTTTTTAATTTTTTAAACACCATTTTAAGGTCAAAATTATTAGCCTCTTCAAGCTATAGATTGTTTTGATAGTCTATAGAACAAACCATCGTTATACAAAAGCTTGCCTAATTACCTTAACCTGCCTAGTTAACCTTATTAACCCAGTTAAGCCTTTGAATGTCTCTTTAGGCTGTATAGAAGTGTCTTGAAAGTATCTAGTCAAATATTATTTACTGTAATCATGGCAAAGATTTAAAAAAAAATCAGTTATTAGTAATGAGTTATTAAAACTATTATGATTAGAAATGTGTTGCAAAATCTTTTCATTAAACAGGGGGCTAATAATTCTGACTTCAACAGTATATATTAAGAGATTGCAGGGAGATTGCAAAAGATCAGCTTCTGCGTTAAACTGGACTGACTGACTATCTACTACTAAATATCTACTATTCATAATATATAGACAAATGTAAAATACAATATAACACCCTAAATCTGTTGAAACTCATCAATCTGATGGTGGTTGAGTTCGCAGCTGGATATTATTGCGAGATCACTGACAGGAACCGTGAACATCTCAGACAGAGCGCTTCTGAAGCTTATATGCAAGTTCTACTGTATGAAGAACCTCGCTGGATTCTCCTGTATGAGTGCGTGTCCACTATAAAACACTCACAGGACATTATTTGGACAACTATGCGGATATATTTAATAGTTCACACAAAAATACACAAAGAGAGACTTTCACTTTCACTTCACGCATAGTTTGTGAATGAACAGACTTACATGTCCAAGATAAAAACGCAATCATGAGGCTGTTTTTTGCGCCGAGTTTGAGGTAATCAATCAGAGAACAGGAGAAAGTGCCTTACTTCAATCATTTTAATATATTTAACATATTAATAATGAAATCCAAAAATTACAGTATAATATTGGGGGTTCTTTTTACGCTGCCACATCCCAACGGTTGAGAATCCCTGATCTATATCCTGATCCAGTGAAATAAACCCTCATGTTTCACTTTATCTAACCATATTTCTAAAGCGCAGTCATGCACGGAAACCGAATTTGTGCACCACTTCATTGCAATGCTATCCGAACCCTTCGGCCATCTTTCCATTGTGGAAATGTTCACTTCCTCTTCCTCCCAGTCAAACATCCTCCCCAGTGTTTA
Source organism: Danio rerio (assembly GCF_052040795.2). Lineage (NCBI taxonomy): Eukaryota > Metazoa > Chordata > Actinopteri > Cypriniformes > Danionidae > Danio > Danio rerio. The sequence continues at coordinate 8,797,644 of NC_141024.2, forward strand.
CACAGAACTGTATATGCACATTCACGCAAGGCTAGCATCTCCCAGGCTCAGCTGTAATGACTTGGCGAACAGTGATCGGCCCCACTATAAAGCCTCCTTCACAAAGCTCAGGAGCCAGTCAAAAGCCAGCCTGTCACCGCGTATCACTACACCAGCATGCAGAGCCATGCTAACCATCCAGATCCATGCCAGCCATGCCAGTGGCTAACATTCATGTGGCACGCATGGGTTATGTGTTTGTGTCTGCAGTCAGTCTTCATTTGGAACATAAATAAGCTTTGCGTGGCATGCTAACTTTGCTTCAATTCAGTTCAGCCACATAGAACGTGAATGTGAGAAGCCTCTCGTGTGTGGACGACAAATGTTGACCTTTCTTTCTTGGCAGTTGTAACAAAAAAAGTTTAATTTTTGAGGTGGATGAATGAACTATGAGTAAAATGTGGCCCTTTTAAAAGTACTCAAGAGTAGTGAGTATTACATTGTGAAAGTTGATGTGTTTACATGCAGTTTGTGCAGGGATGTGTAAACGAAACATTCTGTAGTGCATTTAGTGATCTTCCTATATTCATTCATTCTTTCCAATTTTCCTTCCATTGCTTGTTTGTTCCTTTATTCATTTATTCTTTTCTTTGTTCCTTCCTTCATTCGTTTGTTCTTTCGTTCGTTCATTAGTTAATTTTGTTCCTTCCTTCATTAGGTCCTTTGTTCATTTACTCATTTGTTCATTCCTTCCTTCCTTCCTTCCTTCCTTTGTTTGTTCAGTCCTTTCTTGAATCCTTCCTTTATTTATTTGCTTCTTCATTCCTCCCTTCATTCATTCGCTCATTTATTCGTTCATTCTTTCATTCGTTTGTTCAGATTTTTGTTCCTTTATTAGATCCTTTGTTCATTTATTTATTTGATCGTTCATTTCTTCCTTCCTTAGCTTGTTCAGTCCTTCCTTAAATCCTTTCTTCATTCATTTGGTCCTTCCTTCATTAGTTCGGTCTTTCCTTCATTCGGCCCTTCCTTCCATTCTTCTTTCATTCCGTTTAATGATTGTTAAAGACTGTTTAGTGATTTCAGACATCATACAGTCGACATCCTTCATTTTCTCATCAGTGTCATGCAGTATATAAAAAGTCTTTGGGTCACTGCGTGTAAAGATTTTGAACATCTTCTAATGTCGATGCTTCAAAAAAAATGTTAAAAAAATGTACTCAAGGAAAAGTAAAAGTACACTACACTACTTAAACTAAATATTTCTAATAAATACTAATAAAATAAAAGGAAATTTTCCAAATGTCTTCATGGAACATGATCTTTACTTAATAATCTAAAGATTGTTTTTAAGGATTTTAAACATAAGAGGTTTTGTGGTCTAGGGTCACAAAGCTGTGCAAATAAAACCCCTTAAAGGGATAGTTCACCCAAGGATAAATTCAGCCTCGTCTAGTTTCAAGCCCATAAAACTTTGGTTGATCTTTGAATGACAAATTAGGATATTATTAATGAAACGTGAAAGGCTTTTTACTCTCCGTTTGAAAATACAAAACATTTAAGATCCAAACAGCAGATATAATCCAAGATATGATTATAGATATGTTTGCTTTATATGATAATTGGCTTCTATCTCTTAATAAGACTTCATTCTCTTCATGAGTTTGATACAAATATGATACAAGGTGTTTTGAATATAAACCAAAGTCTTATGGGTTTGTATTGATTTGATGATGAGAACTTTATTTTTCCTATTTGAGTGAGCTATCTCATGTTTATTGAGGTATCATGCTTCTAAATGATGACTGAATGTAAAAACGTGAACATGGAAATGTATTGAATTAGCTAATAAAATGCCAGTAATTTGATGTTTTTTGTTATAGAGATTCTGGAAATCTGTTTCCAGATAACTCTGGCCCAGTTGACCCCGTTTTTAGACATCAGTGCAGATAAACTGCCAGTAAATTGGTATTTTATGATCCAGAGGTGATTCAGGTCATTCCGGTCCAATTTAGCCCAATTTTAAGGCACCAAGTCGGATTGCACCACAGTCCAGCTGTCTTTGTAGCCCCAGGGATTGCATCAAGCACCTGTAACTTTCTCTGAATGAGTCCTCCGTGAACTGGACGGTTCAGCACAAGCAGCTACTCAGGCTTTGAACCCAGAGCAGCTGCCAAAACCTTGCTTTCCCTTGTACCTGAAAATCCCTGAACTTTCCCCACTCCATTCTCGCTCTCTGTCCATCTTACTTGGCTCTTCCTGACATTCTGCTTCATTTTTAAACCCTTAATGGTTTGTTCTACCTTCTGTGGATCCTGGCTCTCTGCCGTTTCTTCCCTCCGTTTTGATTTCCTAGAGATTTCACATGGGTGGCTGAGCGTTGTCCCAGTGCGTGTTGCAGTCTCAGGAACGTATTGCGGCCTAGAGTTTCTTCACCACCGGGTGGACCTCCGCTTCAATCCCCGGAGGTTAATTAGAGCCAGGGACTGCGGCAGGAGCCAACGCTGCTGCTAAGCCTGGCCGTTCCCTTCATTTGGGCTCAGAAGGAAGAGGAAATGGGGACAGTACAAGTGCCACCCTCTGGAGCAAGTCTCCATGCTCATTACCGACATCCCAGCCGCATCAAGTCTCGCTGCATGCACTCCGGACATCAGCCTTCAGGGGGTTTTCCCCACCCTGGCACCTGTTATATAAGAAAGAACTCCGCTTATATATTACATATTTTGAAAGTTATGAGCTTTACAACTGAGGAGAAAAAAAAAGATGGCGTCATGCCTCGCTGGCAATTGGCAGACATGTTTTTTAAATGCGTAATCTGTGGCCCTGCATTAAACCATGCAAAATCTAATTAGCTTCGCACATGGACACATTTCTACAAACCCGCACAGAGCGTCTCCTGTGCTATTTAATTACCATTTCAGCATTGCTTCACCACACCCTCTGTTGTGCCAATCATATGCAGCCGTTTTGTCTTTAGCTCTGTGTTTAATTTCCTCCAATAGCTGTTCGACCTCATTGTTCGCATTGTGCGGAGCACATGTTGGACCGAGCGCAGTGCCTGTACAAATTGCTGTCAGTATGTTGGTCTTAAATGTATGGGGACGGGGGCGACTGCTCTTTGTTACACTGACATGAAAGCAAACCTCCGGCCAAAAACGAGGCAGTTCTTTACCGTCAAGCCATGTGCGTCTGTTGAGCTCACTTTTAAAGCTCTGTGTATGTGCTTGTTTAATTTGAGCACATGGGAGAGCAATAAGTTGTTTGCTACGTTCAAGCAGGTAATGACATTTGGAAATATGAATCCAAACATATGGTCCTGTGAGTACCAGAAGAAGTCTGAAAGATTGCTCACAATTACGTAGGTCGTTGTGAACGTCTTGTGCTAGAATGCTGGGGATACTGAGGGTGTGTCAACACCATCTCACAACAATTCATAACTTTATTTAGTGGCTAATTTGTACAATCTCATTCATACAATTTACCGTTGTATGATTTGGTTATCCTCGAATGATGGTTGGGTTTGGAACCTCCTTTTTTAAATCGTACATTTTCGTATGGCTGAATTTCGTATGAATTAGCTACTTATCTCACAAAACGTAAAATAGTTACGTTTCCTCATGAGATCAGTCTGGGTGTGTTTGATTTGATTAAGATGAACTCTGGTGCTGTTTTTTCTGTTATCACACTTTCTGTTATTTGACTTATTGTGAGTGCTGGTATCCTGAACCTTGGTGAAACCTGAAGGAGATAAACATAAGATAGCTCTCTGTCCACTTCCAAACAAACTCTGGTGCAGTACACCTGAAATATGAATGCAAGATGGAACAAAAACATTGAAGTGAGACAAAACTGGGACAGGATGTGAACATAAAAAGACAAAATGTTCCAGAGTACCTACTTTTTCTTATCATAGTCACAAAGTTGACCATTGGAGTTCAGTACAGATGCAATCACTGTGTGTCCTATCAGCAGATATTTTTCGTGTGTGCAACTGTTTTATACATATCATAAGCTTGTCACAATATATTATAATAAAATAACATTACACACAGGCACATAGACTGTTTCTCAATGCGTTCTACGGTGTTCTTGCATCCTTGTGTTCTCGTGTAACGTCATCATCAACCGCCAAAGCTCAATTCCAAAACTCAAGACCGCAAGAACGGAAAGTTCCAAGTTGTGTTCTTGTTATCGAAGACGCATCGAGGAAGACTTGAGCGCAAAACTCACTCGAGAAGTCCCTGAAGTCTTTGCGGCTGAATAAAGGAGGTGGGAAGCACCGCTTTTTGTATAGATTTATTATTAAAGTTCAGAGATATGACTTGTTTATCTCAGGAGTTTCTCTAAATGACACGGTGAAAGTAAACATTACCATGAAAATCTTAATAAATGCATAAACACATTAGGGTGGTTTATTAGCTAAAATTCATGATAAAATTTGTTTTATGTCTATTGTGCGTCTTATATTTGTAAGATATTTAAGCGTAGAATATATTGTGAAAAGGAGAAAACAATTAAACATTGTATGAATGCTGTAATGTTTAAATAATTTTCCGTTAAAAACAAGTGAGGGTCATGTGACCATCAAGAAGATCTCATTTCTTAGAGGACGCGTTCTGTGGTCTCTTGAGTTTGTTCTTCCGAGGTAACTTGACAAGCACAGTCTTCACAAGAACATGAGTCCATTCTCAGCGTTCTTGGAATTGAGAAACAGCCATACTAAGGATGCAACTATATGAAAATTTGAACCCATACAATAACATCATTTTTTTTTTGCATTTAAACTGATAAACCTTGTATGCCGTTAAATATACAAAGCTTAGTATAAATATTAATAAGCTTAATTACAAAAACAAATATGGAAGACAATCTCAAGTGCCGCACACAGAGAATCTGCTAGTGATTGTCTAGATCTCTGAGACTACCAACATCTTGTCTTTCTTCAAATATGAACTCTTCGAAATCTCGACATGACACTTCATGTTACGCCCCATTCACACAGGGCGTCAGTGTCAACGATTCCCATTCATCTTGAATGAGCAATGTCAAGCATTGCCGAACTGAATTGTAGATATGTCTGCGATGTTTCAGCTGCGTTGCTCGTTGCAGAAGTTGGGAATTTCTCAACTTTACAAGTTTCAAGCGCCAACGAAAGCGTCAGCCAATCACATCACTTCATGCAAATTCCCCATCTCAGACAGTAGACGATTGAGGACTTATTTCATTGGCTGACGCTGCTATGATGATAGAGTCAGCTCTAACTTCAGATACTGTCAAGCCTGGACACTGAAGCCCTGTGTGAAACTGGCGTTAAAGAAAGCAGTGTGTCCTTTACAAAGGGCAGTGTGAACTCTAAGTGAACCAGGGGGCAAAGCATATTTTGGTCTGGGTCTGAAGAACGCTTTAAAGTCATACACCCACAACATGACATCACCATTGGACATTACTATCATAATGTCATCAAAAACTTGCGTCATGATTTCCCTAAGAAGAACGAAAGACAACAAATTAAATCAGAATTATTGCTTTGTGTTTTTGTAGTGAATTACTCCTTCAAGATTTCCCCCCGTTTTATATTTTACACTCCATCTTCCTGTCAGAGTTGATATTTTAGCAGCGTGGGCCGCTGTATCAGAGGGACCCGGGTGTCAAAACAGTGTTTTCTCAGTCGGCTCAAAGTGCTTGTTTAGCAGATGAGCCTGTCTTATTTTAGCTGATGCTTTCATGAGCGTTAGCATCCTGCCAAACCCCTGTTACAGAAACTGCTTTAATGAGTCGTGTGCTAGTAAGGGCAAATGTGGTCGCTGAGAGAAAAAAAAGGGGGGACATTTTCTTCCTACACAGCGCCCTTGGTTGTGCAGTGACACCAGTCACTCAGTCCTAGCGCGGGATTTACTGCTGGGATGTACGAAAGCGACCAGCCGCTCAAGCGGGGCCAGTGAAAACGTTTGCCCAAGACCACATGAAAACACGCGTCCAGTCTCCAGACATGATTCAGCAGCAAAATGACATACTTCATAACCTTCCCTTGAGGCAGTGGACCAAAGAAAGCCTCAATCGCTCTGCTCGTGTTGACTGGGGATGATGGGATGTCTCGAAACCGCCCTTCATTTTCACCACAAACTTCCCCCTTTTCCCTCAATCCCGTATGGATCTCTTTTCCGCTCCGAACCTGCATTGGATCCATTCCTCTGCTTCCAATTTACAGTTTGCGTGGTTTGTTTCAAGCTGTTGTTCTGTTCTGTCTCTGTTTCCGCTTTTTCTATAATCCCTCTTTTTTTGTGTGTCTCTATTTCTTCTCTATCGCTCACTGCCTGTGCGAAGCGCTCTCATGACCTAATGCATGACTCCGGCCACGCTGGCTTAAAGTGGCTCAAGGTATGGCACGATTAATGTTTTCTCATTCTTTTACCAGGAATGATTTTGTGCTTTTCATCAGTTTCGCTGCATCTCGGTGACCTTTTTTCCTCGTTTGGATGGGGGTGTTCAACAAATGTGGCTTTTGGTCCCGATCCAACCCAAACTTTTCCAAATAGGAAGCTTAACCACTGACAGAGTGCAATTTATTGACTGTTCCCTGAAGATGAGCTCTATCAGATCATTATTTTATATGGAAGACCTCCTCTCATGCGTTCCCCCCTTCTCTCTTTCCATTATATTGGGAAGTCAAGCTCATTTGCGTCTGTCTATCAGGATAAGTTGTTTTGATTTCATTGTTATGTAGTGCGTCCAACACAATTCTGTTTCTGAAATGAGAGAAGTTGAGTTTCCCCAATGCATGTAACTCTAACTGCGTGTTATATAAACAGGCGGTCAATAGTTAAACTGGTAGTTAAGGTCTAGTTCACCCTGAAATCAATGCGCTGTCATCATCGGTTCAGTCTCTTTTTGTTTTAAATCCATTTGACTTATTTTATTCTTGGACTGGCCAATACAATGATAACTATAATTATCACAATATACATTTCCCTCGATAAAATGATCGCACATGTTCAATACATTTTCTGTGTAATGTTTACAATTCAAAGCAGAACTAAACGGCTGTGGGGTAACGTCACATTCAGATCAGTTTGTAAAATCAGAACTGAAAATGTACTATAGACTTACTCTGAATTGATCATTTGAATCAGTCAATCACTTTCTGGAGACTCGCTCTTAACAGATAATTTGAATCAGCGAATCACTTACTATAGTCTCACTCTGAAGAGATCACTTGAGTCAGTGTATCATTTACTGGAGACTCACTCTAAATAAATAATTTGTATCAGTGAATCACTTACTGGAGACTCACTCTGAATGTATCATTTGTATCAGTGAGTTATTTACTGGAGACTCGCTCTGATTGGATCACTTGAATCAGTGTATCATTTATTGAAGACTCACTCTGAACAGATCATTTGAATCAGCAAATCACTTACTATAGTCTCACTCTGAATAGATCATTTGAATCAGTGAGTCATTTACTTGAGACTCACTCTGAACCGATCATTTGAATCAGCGATTTACTTACTATAGTCTCACTCTGAATGGATCATTTGAATCAGTAAGTCATTTACTGGAGACTCACTCTGAATTGATAATTTGATTCAGTGTATCATTCACTGGATACCCACTCTGAATCTATTATTTGAATCAATGTATCATTCACTAGAAACTCACTCTCAGTAGATTGTTTGAATCAGTAAATAATTGACTAGATACTCACTCTGAATCGATCATTTAAATCAGTGTATCATTTACTGGAGACTCACTCTGAATAGATCATTTGAATCTGAAAGTCATTAACTGGAGACTCACTCTGAATGGATCATTTGAATCAGGGAGTCATTTTCTAGAGATTCAGTCTGAATAGATCATTTGAATCAGTGAATTTACTGGAGATTCCATCTGAATGGATCATTTGAATCACTCAATTTCGTACTGGAGACTCACTCTGAATGGATTAATTGAATTAGTGAGTCATTTTCTAGAGACTCACTCTGAATAGATCATTTGTATCAGTGAATCACCTACTGGAGACTCATTCTGAATCGATCATTTGTATCAGTGTAACATTTACTTCAGACTCAAACTGAATGAATCAATTAAATAAGTGAGTCATTTACTGGAGAATCACTCTGAAATGACAACAATCTTGACCATAAGAAAAGTATGTTTTATGTAGTATGAATGTGCGTAGTATGAATGGAATTCGGACGTACTGCATCCTCCATTTGTTATTACATACAGTACATATTTTGGATGTCTCCCTTAGCTGAACCATACATTTCAGCTTTTCGAGTCTCTTCTAATGTTCTGATGCTTTGATTAAAGTGTGTTTGAATAAGAGGTTGAAACTGTGTACTGTTGGTGTGCCTACAGGAACAGGGTTGGGAAACACTGCTATAGACTACTTCCATAAGCATAAGGCCCTAATGTACTCACAATAAAGGTAGATAATCGTGTGCAGTATTATGCAGACATTTAGATCATCATAACCACAGGTAAAACCATACATGTAACACCTCATTAAAATATTGGAATTAACTGAGAGATTTCTCTGATAACTGTATGAAAAACTCTAGCATAGAAAACCCGACAGGGATGATAAACAATGCTCTATAGGACTTGTGCTGTAGAATTCAGGAGTCATAGAGTAGGACAGATTTGTGTAAGGAAAAATACCAAAATGTCAGTCTATTCTAATAGTCAAAAGCAGAAAGGTAGAGTTAAATTATTAGAGGTCGGCTCTTAATACACAGATGAACTATGCGAGACATTATCAGACCTCAAACAGTCAGTCAGTCAGTCAGAGCAGCCAGTTCTGACCCCATACTGCAGGGGGCAGCGTGACGGCAGAGCTACAGCCGACTCCTAGCAATCCAGGCCAAAAAACAGACATGGAAATTAGTCAAAGAATAAATAGCTCTTACAGCTGCCGCTGCTCTTTGTCAAGCTTGTATCCGAGCCACGGTCAGAAACAGGGCTGGAGTTTTATGATAAAACTTTAGAGGGAAATAAAAGCTCCCCTCCTCTGCTAATATTCCCGACCAGCTGAGATCCAGACACAAAGCTCGGCACCCAAAACACAGCGAGATCCAACGACCAGCTTGTTGAAATTGGCTTGACGCTCACCGTTGAGGACGAGGCTGCTCTTTTGGCAGCCAAGCGGGAGAGAGTAGGAAGAGACGGATGAGGAGAAGAGGAGAGAGAGCAGCAGAAAAACAGCACGCCGCTGCATTAAGCACTTTTTATTAGTGTTATGTTTCTGCGCCGAGCATCTGGGCTAGTCTGGAGATCTCTCACAGGAGGTGATTAGGAGCTTCTGAGCTGAAGAAAAGGCCCTGATCTGGCGCCCGCCGCGATCTCGGCACCTCACACGGCACATCAATAACACACCAATACCAGCTCTTACATTTAACACTTACAACAACAACACCATGATAGACAAGTTTTTACTGCATGAGTTGATGTAATAAGTTTTTTAATTTATTTTTTGGTCAAGTTTTTATTTATTTTTTAATTTTATTTATTTAGGTTTTTATTGGACGCTATTTGATCGCTATACCTAGGGTGCCAATTATAAATAATAAATTTAATTGTTAATTGATGGTCAACTTTTTTTGTAATGTTATTGTGTTTAATACATGCTTCAGTGAATCATTCGTTCATTAATTTTCTTGTCGGCTTAGTCCCTTTATTAATCTGGGGTCGCCACAGCGGAATGAACCGCCAACTTTTCCAGCACATTTTTACGCAGCGGATGCCCTTCCAGCCGCAACCCATCTCTGGGAACTTCAGTGAATCAAAATGATGTATTTATTTAAATTTTGTTAATGCAACTATTTAAGTTTTCAGTGTTTTGAGGGATATTTAGTATATTCTGTATTCTCTAATAAGCTATTTCAGATGTTGCTTGTTAAGCTATATGAACTATGCTTATAATTTGACTTTACTTTGAGGTTATATGTAGATTCAAACAGCTGTTTTTCAAGAAAAGTGTCTTATGAACACTTATAACGTCTATCTGTACTCTAAATCTGCCAGTTTTAGACTGCTGAATGAATTATTTTCTCACAGACTCTTACTTTCTCCATTTTAGGGGTGGTAAATTTATATTTATTGTATTAGATATCATTTTAATTATTAATATTATATAAGATACAGATCAGAGAAAACTATGTCTTACTATTAAAGGGGTGAGCCCATCATACATCTTGTTTTAATGTCCTTCAAACATTAAGGGGCACACTCACACTACGCTCTCCGAATCGTGTCCAGGGGCGTTTCCCGGTTCGTTTGAGAAGTGTGAGTGCTCTGAATCGGGCTCAGTTGACCGGCCTTGGTATTACCATATCATACACTTTCTTGTTTTTGTAAAGGTCAGTATTTGTTTCAGTTGACAAAAAAATAAAAATAATAATAATAAGCAGAAATATTTTAAAACAATATTCCCCAATTTTTCTCTTTTTACATGGTTAATCAATACAATTTTCAGCTATTTAGACCACCTTTTCTTTATATATTGTGTCTTTCAGGTTTATTTTTGATATGTTTCCTTCATCCATTGCCAAATTTTGTCTTTTTTTATTTTTAATCTAAAATAAGTCATTATTCATGATGAACCAGCTATTCACAAAGGTGATTATGCAACTTGTATAACAAATCAAACGCAGTGAAAGCATATCAAATAAACAAAATAACAACATATATATACTGTATATATACAATTGAAGTCAGAATTATTCACCCAGCTTAATTACCCCCCCCCCCTTCCCACCTGCTTATTTTTTTCCACAATTTCAGTTTTTTTTTTAACACATTTCTATTTTTTTTAGCCTAAAATGGTGGTTAAAAAATTAAAAACGTCTTTTATTCTAGCCGAAATAAAACATATAAGACTTTATTCTGAAGAAAAAACATTATCAGACATACTGTGAAACATATTTCTCTGTTAAACATATTAAAAAAAGAAAACAAAATTCAAAGGGGGGCTAATAATTCTGACTTCAACTGTGTATATACACACACATCACATCTTTGATATTTTTTTTTCACCTCTGAGGAGTTTGTGTCCCTGAAGTCCACAGTATCCTGCTTCAATCTTCAGGCATGTCCCAGCCTCTTTGACCCTGCTTCACTCTTTCTTTTCCTCTTCTTTTTATCACTCTTCTCTTTGATCACTGACAGATCCTCTTCCTATCCCCAAGGCCTGTTTCTGACACCGGTTTCGAGCTGTTTGGCCTTAAATTAAACACAAAAAAAGGAGAAAATCACTGTTATCAATTCCATAGACGGTACGTCACAACTGATGTGAGCAATTACTCCGAGTCGTAAAAACACTTGCAGAGGATGAAGCCGGACTGTGAAGGGTTTGCATCTCGAACTCTTTGATCTGTGCTCCTCCTGCCTTACTGGTTCACGTTCCCAGTGTGAGGCAGGAAGTGGTGTTATCATCACCCAGTGAAGTGCTCAATTTTTCACACCCGAGGTGTCATAATTCACTGCAGCGTTTTTTTTACGACTTGACTAACATCTGAGGTTAGTTTGTACTCCCCTGAGAAAACAAGCACTGCATGCCACCTTACTCTTTCACACACACACACACACACACACACACCAACCATTCCTCCATTAGGTTTTTGCTGAAAGCTGTGTTTGCATATTTTTTTATTATTATCATCTCTGTTTTGCTTTCAGGGAATTTTCAGAACTTTAATATTGCACATGAAAGAAATGTCCACTTATGATTACTCTAAATTGTTCCAGTTTCTTAATTCTATTAATAGTTATTTTGTTACATTAAAAAAGTGCCTTAATTGGTCCATAACATTAATAATCCAGAGTGTTTTGTAAGCTATTTCCGTGAATCCACAAGGGATTCAAGTTAAACTCTTTTTAAAGTAATTGGATTATCTATTTCTCTCATTTTTGAAAACACTAAGCAGATCAATTTGGAGTTTCATTAAGCATGTTGATTTTATAAGGTAGTATTGGTAATATCAGGGTTATTTTCCACATATATTTCCTTCAAGCACCTAACAAACAATTGCCTCCTTTCATCTACGCAATAATGCACAGATTAGACCGTTTCTCTCACGACCTGATGTGGAGAGGTTTATCCATGGCTTTATCACATCAAGTCTGGATTTACATACAATTTGCCGGCAGCTAGCTCTCTGCAACTCTCACATGGTTGCCCACTGAAGCTAAGCAGGACTGCGCCCAGTCAGTACCTGGATGGGAGACCACATGGGAAATTTAGGTTACTGAAGTGGGGTTAGTGAGACCCGCAGGGGGCGCTCAACCTGTAGTCTGTGTGGGTCTTAACGCCCTAGTATATTGATAGGGACTCTATACTGTTCAATGAGCACCGTCTTTCAGATGATACGCTAAACCTGAGAGAGCTGACTCTCTGTGGTCGTTAAAAATCCCAGAATGTCTTTCGAAAGAGAGCAGGGGTTTAAATTTGGCAAGTGGCATCTGTGCAGCCCCATATGATAATTGGTTTCATCACTCTGTCTCCTCTACACCAATCAGCTGGTCTGGTCAATCAACTGGTAGTGGATGAGGAGATCCCCCTCATTGTGTAAAGCACTTTCAGTGTCTAGAAAAGCGAATATATAAATGTAAGGAATTAATATTATTATTAAGTTCTCTCAGAAGATTGCAGTATGTTCAAAATTCTTCTGCACGGGTTCTGATACACACATCATCACACCACCATATTACTCATGTATATCAACAACTACACTGGCTTGTTATTAAGTCACGGGTTGATTTTAAGACCTTGATTTTAATCTTCAAAGCAGTGCATGAGGTAGCATTGGTTACATTTGTGACCTGTTGACTCATCAGGACTTACCCTGTATCAGCCACGCTGTAAACTCCAGACCATGGATGGTAGGGCTTACTCATACAGCTGTGTATGCACTACCCATCAGCATTAGGAATGCCGCTACTATTTTAAGAAACTTTTTAAGACTCACCTTTTTAGTATTTAACTTAGGATGATTATTTTTTATCTTATGGTTCATATTTTTATTGTTTTATTTTTATTTTATTTTTTTATTGTTGTACGGTTCTGCGATATGTATTTTTTTGCCTTGTAGCGCTTTGAGTCTAAGAAAAGTGCATTACAAATAAAATGTATTATTATCAGGGCTTGACATTAACACCCGCCAAATGCGGGTAGATTTCAGCTGTGGCAGGTTAGACAGACACCCCGATCAGCCACTTAGTACCTGGTTAAAAATAATTTTTAAATTGCCAATGCATCTTTGTCCCTAAAGATTAGAATTAACAAACTACTGTGTATAGTTTCTGATAAATGAGAATAATTTTTTTAAATAACAGTTGTTTTCAGAACATTTTGTTGAATAAATAAATGTATGTATGCAGCTACATTTTGCTTGTTTTGACACATTATTTAAAATTTGTGCCAAGGAAATAAATAGTTTGGTGTGGCCTGAGAAAAAATAGGTGAATTCTTAGTGTTGAGCCCTAAAATGTCATGTGAAACAATAATAAAAAATAATTTACAAAAATAATGAGAAGGCATGTGGATTATTATTTTTTTTATTTGATTTAATTTTTAATTTATTTATGAAAAGTTTAGTAATTTTTAGCATGCCACTCAAATTTATGTATATTAAATATATTTTCCTAACAACAAGATTGGAAAACTACTAGGCACAGTGGCTGGTGATAAAAAAAAAGTTAATGTCAAGCCTTGATGATGATGATGATGATGATGATGATGATGATGATGATGATGATGATTATTATTATTATTATTATTATTATTATTATTACATACAACATGAATAGGTGTGTATACTAGAAAATAAATGTATGTCCTTATATTCTTTGGATAAACAAGCCTTTTTCAAAAAGATTATATTTATTGAAAAGGGATAATAAAATTGAAAACTTCTATCTTTTGCATGTGGATTGGAACCAGGACTAATAAAATAATTCGTTTTCATTTTATAGAAGTGGTTCCAGTTATGAATAAGAAATAGTTCTCTATTGTACACCCTTAAATCTATAATTTCCCTGATACCTTGTGTAGGCTGTACAATTTTGTCTGTGTGCGTGTGTGTGATTTGGATTTCCATCAGTTTGCCAGGCCGTTAGTCAGACCTTTAAAATCTGTTAATTATCTCCTAATGAATGACTTAACTCAGCGGCTTTGCGATTTTGGCCCGGGGCCGTGCTTACTAAATACTTTTACAGTAAAACTGACTGAGCACACTGTAAATTCATTCAGAATCCATTCGTTCCAGATGATGTTTGGTCACCGAGGATAGAGTCAGTTCACATATCTCCCCTCCAGGCACAGTGACACCATATCGCCTCTCGCACATCCTGGACTGATTAGTTAACCGCTGTTGCACAACGCCGCAAAAGTTTTGTGGAGATTCTTCTGTGCCGTCGAATACAACTGCACCTAAGTTCTTACTCTTATTGGCCGCCGGGATTTGACTGACAGCAATGTTGCCCCGCCCTAACCGCAGGGTTGCCACAGGCAGTGAAAGCGATGCTGCCAGCATTGAAATATTTTCTTCTACTCGTACTGGGGGGCCTGAGGCAGGCAGTCTCCATTCTCTCTCAAGAGAGACAGTAGGCATGCAGCTTTTTTTGGATGTATCTGTGAAAAATATTACCGTCTTTGATGTCCACCCAGTTTTATTCATCTAAGATGTGACCTGTGCTCTGCGTTCTAGTCAAAAGGAGCTCTTGCCTGCTCGATCTCCACATGAGTAATGATTTCCTCTTCCTTATTTTTTAATTTGACATGCATTACATCTTAACATAAGCCATTCCGGTGAGCCCTCACTTACCTGACCCTGTCAGGTGGAATTTACCGGCGGATTTTGCGCGCCCAGGGGAACGCACCATCATCCTCAGGTTTTAGTCTCAATGCATTCACTACCAGTTCTCTGCAGTTTTCTTGGGATGGTAAGACGAAAGAGAGCATGGGATTGCAGGACAGGAAAGCAGACAGCAGTAAATTTGGCTGAGTGGGTTTTGGTAGCTTGTTCGCTGGGCTTGGCTCGGGTGTAGTGCATTAAGCGGATGACTTATGATGACAGCTGGATTGAGCTTTTTAAAATTTATACATAGACTCTGCAGTTCCTCCATCCACCAGAGGGCAGCACTGCTCTCATGCGCACTTCTGTTGTGGTTTTTCCCAAAGGGATTATCCTTTCACCAGTTTCCGCTTATTGCTCCCAGCTACTCTCCTGGAAAACCTCTCCAGTGCTCAGTACTAAACACTGGAAAGCTTGTAATTATAAGTTTGGACGGCGTTGGGTGGCAGTGCTGTGAAACTCCATCTGCGAAATGGATTTATTAAAGGAGTAGTTTACCCAAAACTGAAGACTGTCATCATTTAGCCTTACTTTCTGCTCTGGAAAGGGTGAACTGTTAATGTTTAGTGAGAGAATGAGCGCTAAGGCTGTTTAAGAGGATGTGCAATTAGTGTAAGAGGATCTTTAAAATGGACTTGTGTGTTATATTCCGTGTCTAAGGGAAGAAGCGAAGTAATTATTCACAGAAAATCACCACATCTGCTTTATCACTCTTTGGTGTGTTCAGGATATAATATAAAAGTAATGTCCGGTTATGAATGAAACTTTTCATTCAGTTGATTCTGTTCACAGAACGTTTTATTCATGAATCCGAGCGAGTCATTTCAGTTTACCTTGCCAAATTTAGGAATGAATCACTCTTTTGACTCGGGTCACATTAATGAATCGGTTGAACATATTCCTGAAGCGGGCCTAAAAGATTAATGCAGTTCACAGACTTTATTGCCTGATTTGTGAATGAATCACTTTTTTTGGAGTCAGATATTTTCATTCAATTAGTTAATCCTGATCACCAAGCTAATCTGAAAGATTTGATTCGTTAATAAAACAGTTGAACTGGAAGCATTGATTGATTTAGCAAAAAAAAAAAAAATTGATTTAGTGTTTATTAATCTTATCAGTGAATTGGTTGATTGAGTTTACTGACTTTGCAGTATTTATGAATGAATCAGTCTTTTGACGTGACTTTTATCAGTGATTGAGATTGAGTTGATCCTTTTACAGATGGTATCTAAAAGATTCATTTGTGAGTCATATCGACTTGATTCCCAAGTTCACTTCACTGTGAGTGAATCACTCGTTTGAGCCTGATCTGATCAGTGAATCGGTTGATGCCATTCACAAAGCTGAAAGATTCATTCATGAACCAGACTGATTGAGTAAATTCAGTCTTCATTGCCGGTTTATGATTAAATCAGTCTTTTGGCAGTTCTTTTCATTGAATTGATGAATCCTGTTTATGATATCGATCTGAATGATTCATCCTCAATCAAAATGATTTCTTTCTTGAATTGAACCCACTGAATTCCCTGTCAGTTTTATGAGTGAATCAATCATTTAAGTCAGTTCTTTTAATTGAATCAGACAATTCTGTTCACAAAATGTATCTGATTAGTTCTTGAATCAGACTGACCTTCTTCTTGACTCAAGTTTAGCATAATTTTTCAGCAAAACGAGTTGATGGGCCATTAGAGCGAAATATCACTCTTCAGTTCGTTATTGAATGAATCGGTTGAACATATTCCTGAAAGATTAATGCAGTTCACAGACTTTATTGCCTGATTTGTGAATGAATCACTTTTTTGGAGTCGGATCTTTTCATAAAAATTAGTTAATCCTGTTCACCAAGCTAATCTGAAAGATTTGATTCGTTAATGAAACAGATGTACTGAAAGCATCGATTGATTTAGAAAAAAAATTGATTTAGTTTTTGTTAATCAATCTTATCAGTAAATTGGTTGATTGAGTTTACTGACTTTGCAGTATTTATCAATGAATCAGTCTTTTGACTTGACTTTTATCAGTGATTGAGTTAATCCTTTTTACAGATTGGATCTGAAAGATTCATTTATGAGTCATGCTGACTTGATTCCTAAGTTCACTTCACTTCACTCTTTTGAGCTTGATCTGATCAGTGAATCGGTTGATGTCATTAAAAAAGCTGAAAGATTCATTCATGAAACAGACTGATTGAGTAAATTCAGTCTTCACTGGTTTATGATTGAATTAGCCTTCAGGCAGTTCTTTTCATTGGACTGATGAATCCGGTTTATTTTATTGAATGATTCATTCTTCAATCAGAATGATTTGGTTCTTGAATTGAACGCACTGAATTCCCTGTCAGTGAATCAATCGTTTGAGTCAATTTTTTTAATTGAATCAGACAGTTCTGTTCACAAAATGTATCTGATTAGTTCCTGAGTCAGACTGACCTCCTACCTAACTCAAGTTTACCTCAATTTTTATAGGGCATTGGAGCGAAATATCACTCTTCATTCCTCAATTGAACTCACTGAAATTCCTGACTGTTTCTTGAATGATTTAATCTTTTGGAGTCAGTTCTTTTAAGAGAACCAGTTAATCCTGATTCATTTACAACTGATCGTTGTATTATTGTATTTTGCACTGTCTGAAGCGGCACCTAAGCTTGTCACTCATCATAGTAGGCTACACTAGCTTCTGATGATGTGACAATAAAAATCATTTGATTTGATCTGATTAGTTTCCTGAATCAACCTGCTTTTTAACTTAGATTTAACTGACTTTTAAGTTAACTTTTTAAGAATTAACAGATCACTGGAGAGGCAAACTGATTGGTTAACAGCTTTTGTATGACTTCATAAGACCTAAAAAAGAAACAGCCACTTGAATCATTTCATTTCACATCTTTGCTGCATCTTCAAGCTTGAAAGGATTCTTCAGTGAACTATTTTTGGATTCGAATCTCCGCAGTCGTGTCTGTAATATGGATGGAACAAAAGCTGACGAAACGCAGAGCAGGGAATGATGGATAAACACAGAGAACAGACGGAGGAGACTGCACAGATCGCCGCCCGAGGCCTACGCAGTTTCGCAGAGATTTCAGAGGGACCCGGGGTGAACCGCAAGCGGTCGAGGAGGCTGTGAGAACCGCTTTGAGCCAAGTCGCTAAACCTTGCCTTCCATGGAATACATAAACCTGCCACGCCACTTGATTTATCCTCCTCATTCACTCGCTCCTGTTACTTCCAGTTATAAACATGATGTGGAAACGGAGAGAGCGGAGGAAAGAAAAATCACAGTCAGAAACGGAGAACATCCACCTTTTCAAAAACAAAACGGAGCGAAATAACTCTGGGGATGTGATGTATGACTAACCTCATCATGAAGTTATGTAGTTAATATATCTGGCCTGCTCGTTTATACACTGGAGTTCTGCTCACATTTTTCTTGTTCTGTCTCACCTGCCGTATGTTGTGTGAATGTCTCGATTATTATTTTTCGCATTGTTTTTTACATGATTTTATCCCTCATAATGCAATAAGATTTTTTTTTTAATCAGTGAGTTAGATATTCACATTTTTTCGTTATTTTATTTATATTTTATTTATTTTATTTTAGTTTAAAAACAGCCTGTATATGATACATTTTATTTAATTCTATTTTTAACCAAAATATTTTTAATTTAACTGAAAATTTTTATTAATTTCAGTAGGAAAATAACTTATTTTAATAATATATAATTATTATAATTATAATAAAAATAATAATAACAGCAATAATAATATTAATAATAATAATAACAGCCATAATAATAACAACAACAACAATAATAATAATAGTAATAATAATAATTACAGCAATAATAATAATAATAATAATAATAATAATAATAACAGCCATAATAATAATAACAACAACAACAACAATAATAATAATAGTAATAATAATAATTACAGCAATAATAATAATAATAATAATAATAATAATAATAACAACAACAACAACAACAACAACAACAACAACAACAACAATAATAATAATAATAATAATAATAATAATAATAATAATAACAGCAATAATAATAATAATAATAATAATAATAACAGCAATAATAATAATAATAAAAATAATAATAATAATAATAATTTATAGTAATAAAAATTGTAAATGTCTATTTTTGAATTGTATTAAAGCAATTATGCTACTATTGCAATAATTATCATATATCGTTTGAGTTAGCTATAGTTATCCAGTTAACTTAATGTAAACCGTAATATCGTTTTTACGATAAAACATTTTGAAAATATATTAACTTATTGTTTATTACTTATTATATACATTATTTAAATTAAATGCATTTTAACCTGTACTCTGGCAACATAGGCTTCATACATTGTTGACTGTTTTTGAGAAAGAATGCATCATAAATTAAGTGAAAATTAATTGTATGTTTTTTTTTTATTATATTAATTGATTAAAAAAGAGGTAAATGTAGTACCATGTAGTAATACTTTTTGAAAATATATTAACCAGGGATGCTTCGATCGATTGGCCGGAGATTTGTATCAGCCGATAATCACATTTCACGATTCAAATCGCTGAACTGACTAATCCCATGAACTGATCGCAAGTATATATATATATATATTATTTACATCATTTTAACATTTTAAACATTTTAACAATAATTTTGTATAATTTTAATAAATAAATTGTTGACTTTTTTTTGAAAAAGAATGCATCATAAATTAAATGAATTAGTTGTATGTCTTTTTTCATCAAATCAATTAATAAAAATGAGGTAAATGTGGTAATACCATGGGAAAATATGCTAACATTATACTGTATAAAATATAATATAATTTGTTATTACTCATTTTACTGCTTTCACTGGTTAATGTGAACTTGCTGATCAGACACATTGCGGTTTTACTTGTAAATATTAAAGCTATTTTGTAAAATAGCAATGTCAAACGGCTAAAATAGCATACAGATTTTAAATGGATTATGAGTGTTAATCTCTTTTTTTGGACACTCATTTTATCCATCCGATTTTCCATGCACAGATCCATTTGTGTCCCCGTGTGCTTCGCTCCTGTCCTGCTGTGTGTTCTCTCAACATATTTGTTTACATTCGGTCTTATCTGACATGCTTCTGTGGGATTATGATTTTGTCCTTCTGCTTGTTTGTTGCTGTGTTATTGTTCATCAGCACAAACAAGTTTATGTTTGTGTGTGTGTGTGTTTGCATGGACAGATGGAGGAGCTGTTGGCCGCCATGGAAAAGGTGAAGCAGGAGTTGGAGTCCATGAAGGCCAAGCTGTCGTCCACTCAGCAGTCTCTGGCGGAGAAGGAGTCGCACCTGACCACGCTGAGGGCCGAGCGCAGAAAGCACCTGGAGGAGGTGCTGGAGATGAAGTAAGACCTTTACTCCTATCCTTTACCTCGCCTTGCCTGCAATCGGTCTTCCTTCCTTCCTGCTTTTATTTATTTGTTTATTTATTTACTTATTTACAGTTTTATGTAAAAGTTTAAGGCATAGTTAAGGGATCTTTATAAGAGAAGATCACAGTCAAATGACATTCGATTCATAGAGGAAGCTAGATAATATCATGTTTTAGACAGAAATACGTAGTGTAGCAGTATTGACGTGTGAAATTAAATTGAATTGAAACTGAAAAATAGGCTGTGCAAAAGTTTGGGCACCCTCTCTTTTGTGTGGATTTCAAAACCTGTAGTAGCTTAATGCTGGTTGATTACAACACAATATTGATTTGAGTGACTCAGTGAACATGAACAATCCTAACACAAGTGCAACCAATCATGAAAAAGGATATCTAAGATTGCTAGATGTGATCCTCCTTTTTGTGAACCAAACCTCAAAAGAACTTCCTAATGACCTAAAAACTAGGATAATTCACCAACATGAATTAGGAGAAGGATGCAAAATGCAACCACGAAAGTTTAAAGTCTTTATCTCCGCAGTTAGAAATATAGTAAGATAATGGAAAGCCATAGGAACAGTTCTTGTGAAGGAAAGACATGGTGCACTTTTGGAAGTGAGCTGTCACTGGGGTGGTACCTTTTTAAAAGGTACACATTTGTACTTAAAGGGTCTATATTGGTACCTCAAAAGTATATTTTATTATGTTTATTACATTTTTGTACTTTTCAGGTAGTAATATTTACCCTTAAGGTATTACTAGGTACAAATTTGTACCATTTCAAAAGGTACCACCCCAGTGACAGCTCTTGTACCTTTTAATTCTGAGAGTGTAAGCCAAGAAAAATATCTGAAAGGCAAAGAATGGTTAGAATGGTCACAGACAATAAATATGTACATTATATATGTATATATACTGTATTCCCCCCTAGTGCAGGAGGATGGCCAGAGTCTGGCAGGGAGTCTGAATGCCTCTTTGAGCTCTTTTTGATTTCAGTCTTTTCCCTCATCCTCCACTGAGCTCCTACAGGCTCATATCTCCACCAAATCACTTCAGCAGAATCCAAGGACCCCCATCATTCTCTGATCTCTCTCTTGTCTTTTCTCACTGACTCTCACAGGGTTTTTAGACGCTCTTTCGCTTTAGTGTTTCCTAACTCTAAAAGGAGATAAGAGAAGGACTAGGGGAATATAGAAGGTCAAAGGTCTCCATACTGCAGTTAAATCAGGATTCAGTGAGGCTGGGTCTTCAAGGATTCCTGAGCTTAAAGAGAAGTTGCAGAAATTCACTTTTTAGTTGATGTAACTCAGATGGGTTTGGGCTCTTGGGATAAAAGTTTCAGCCTTAGAATTTGTATATATTCAATTCAATTCATTTTTATTTGCATAGCACTTTTCACAATCATTATTATTTGTTTCAAAGCAGCTTTACAAAAGTTCCACATTATTGTATTACAATCAAAGTAGGAAAAGTTAAGGTTATAGTTTCCATAGCTTTATTATTTGCTAAACATTAACCAAATAACTAGTAATTAATAGCTTTTAACAGTTAAAGTTGTATATAGACATAGTTAACCTGCAGTTATTTAGCATATAGGTGATGTCTGTGTTCAATGATGTGTATTTCAGTATATCAATAAATTTTACTGTGAATTTAAAAGATATTGAGGTAAATTGTATTGTTTCACCCTAAAGGCTTAACTATATTAGCATTCTCACCACTGGACAACACTGTTATGTTTATAAGTATCATGCTGTGTTGTAGTTTTGTCGCTTATAAATGCTTAAGCTCTTCAAGGTGGTGTGGATTTAGATTAGCTGTTTATATATATATATATATATATATATATATATATATATATATATATATATATATATATATATATTTTTTTTTTTTTTTATATAATTTTGATAATTGCTTTTCATTACTATTGTTGGTTATCAATATACAATTGTCTAGAAATGCTGGGTTATTTCAACACAAATTTGGATAAACACAAATTTGAATAAAGTATGCACAAGCCCGATAGTTGGGTTAAATGTTTGTGTTGAAATGCAACTTAAATCCTCCAGTTTCACCAATTTATTTTGCTTTATAATTGTTGTTGTTGTGTAAACATTACAATTTTTTTAAATTAATTAATTTATTTTGAACAATTTCAGTCTTTTTATTATAGTCTTTTTCATTGTGAATCATTGTGAAGATGTTATATTTTTAGTTCACTGCAGTTTAAAATCTGGGTAATTCTGGTAAATCCGGTAATTTATACAATTTTTAATACACTGAAAGTCTTCAACAGGCAATCTTATTCATTGTCTTAGAACATTGGTAATGTTTTAAGAATTTAGTTTATGCTCTTTAAACATTATTGATCAATTATAACTTAAATTGTTTTGGGGAAAAAAGCATATATGTAAATTGTATTTGGATGTTGCCATCAAGGCTAATAAATGCTGTAGCAGTATTGTTTTTGGTGAGATACTGTCGTTTTCACACTGAGATGCTGAGAAACGCCCCTGCTTTTTTCCCATGCAGGCTGTGCCATATTTAATTTAGCTTTGCTTATTTTTCATTTTTAAACATCCTCTACATCAAATAATATGGTTGCAAAAAATGAGTGATATTAAATGTGTACGAATGTAATATTTAATAAATGTGATTAATTAATTAAAAAAATTTATTAAAAAAAAATCATAAATATTAAAACAAATTCATATATGCTGAAAACCTTCCACTTAATTCAAACCTAATTCAAAGTAATAGTTTTTGTTTTAAGTTGTTAATAGACAATAATAATGGCTTTAGAAAGATTTTACAAACATTTTGTATGCATCACAGGCTGTGATTGTGAGGCCCTTTTAAACATCCTCGGCTGTATATTGACCTCACAAGACTATTGTCCTTGATTGAATGTCAAGCGAGTTCAAAATAATGATGGTTTTGTAAAAATGAGCCCGAATTGAAGTTTCAAGGACTCTGTGTTTTCTGGATTGATGTGGTGATTTGATTGTCAGCTTTATTTTCAGAGATGCTGTTCTGCATGCCTGCTAAAGGGAAGCTAGCAGTGGATTCTGAAATAAAAGGTTGAGGGGTTTTTATCAAGGTGCAATGTGTTTAAATGAATGCCGCGTATACTGATTCCCATAAGAGAAGAAAGGCAGGGCCCCACTGCATCCAAATTTGGCTTTTAAAACCAGAAGGTCAGCTTAACTGAGACAGGGAGCGCTGTGTATCTCCTCCGGCCTCTCGCTAACCACACATTTACAAAAAAAGCCTTGTGTTTGAGTGAAAATAAGGCTCTGATAGGGATGGGGGGAAGAGAGGTGGTCTTCGATCTGTTTTGGCGATGAGCGTAATGCGGTCGGGCCGGAGAAAGTAGACTCATGCTGTTGAAGGGGCCCCGCCGGCTGGCAGCAGACAACCAACTGGACCACTCATTAAAATTTCGAAGGAAAAACACAAAATAGCAGACACAGAGGTCACAGACTTTTTTTATTTATTTATTTCCTCGGGCTGAACTTCCGACCGCACGGTTTAAAGTCAGCAGTGTGGAGACATCGACCCTTTGGGCTGCTTCTCCATCCTCACCGTCTAAAAAAAGGCAGAATTGCTACTCTTTATGAACTCTGTTGTGCTATGGCTTGAGAGGGACCTTTTCAAAGTCTTAGTCAGTTTTGTTTGTATTGTGTTTCTGCCCTTTTCCAGGCTGAGTTTGAAATAATAGCTATCTCAGAATGCTACAGTGGTTGGCGTAATTTACTATCCATTTTGTTGCTACAGAACTAATTTCTTTTGTCTTTGTGATGCACACAAAGAGATATTTAGCAGAATGTTCATTTTGTACATAATGTACTGTACATTCCAAGGCCTCTGATATGCACTGTAAAAATTGCTAGGTTCAATTTGTGTTACGATAACATGAAGGAATTAAGTTAACTAACCTATTATTTATTTACAAATTTAAGTGCATTGATCATAAAACAATTAGGCTGTCCTTAACAAAACTCAAGAATTGTTTCAGCTAATTAGTTTAAACAAACATCAAACAATTTTTTAAATGTGTATTATGCTCAATTTTATAATATAATATATACATATATAACTCTATGATTTTTTTCTTTATGAAACACTAAAAGAGACAGTTAGCAGAATGTTCATGGTGCTCTTTTAGTGAGGCTACATTTATGAAAAAGGCTAAATAACATGTACTGTTCAATCCAAGGTCTCTGGTATGCACTGTAAAAATGCTAGGTTGCACTGAATCAATTTGTATTACCATAACACGAAGGAATTAAGTTAACTTGTTAGTTATTTAAAAAAGTTTGTGGATTGAAAATAAAACAATTAGGCTGTTCTGAAAAAAAACTCAAGAATTTTAGCTTATTAGTTTGAACAAAAACAAAAAAAATTTTGAATGTGTATTATACACAATTTTCTATAATGTATAACTCTATGATTTTTTCCCCTTCGAGAAACGCTAAAAGAGATATTTAGCAGAATGTTCTTGCTGCTCTTTTTCCATAGTGAGGCTGAAAAATGTATAAAAAAAAAGCTAAAAACATGATGTACTGTACATTTCCAAGGCCTCTGATATGCCCTGTAAAAATTGCTAGGTCCTATTGAATCAATTTGTGTTACCATAACATGAAGTAATTGAGTTAACTTACTAGCTATTTACAATTTTAAGCGTATTGAACAAAAAACAATTAGGTTGTCCTAACAAAAACTCAGATTTTTAGCTTAATAGTTATATATATATATATATATATATATATATATATATATATATATATATATATATATATATATATATATATATATATATAAAACTTTGTGGTTTTCTTTGTGAAACACTGATAAAAATATTTAGCAGAATGTTCATGCTGCTCTTTTTCCATATAGTGTGGCAGAAAAATGTATGAAAAAAGCTAAATAAAATGATGCACTGTACATTCCAAGGCTTCTGATATGTGTAATATTTATTTTAATATATATATATATATATATATATATATATATATATATATATATATATATATATACATTTTAATACACAATTTGTGAATTTTAAAATGCAAAATAAAGAAAGAAATTTAAATATGCAAATATTGAATGAGATTTCACAACTGACAATCATTTTAAAACAGTATTTGGTCCCACTTTATATTAAGTGTCCTTAACTACTATGTACTTACATCAGGAAATAAATACAATGTACTTACTGTGTTAATAATGTATTTGCGAATACTTGGGGTGCTTTTGAGTTGGGATAGAGGTTGGGTTATGGACAGGTTTGGTGGCATGGGAAGGTTTAAGGGTGGGTTAAGGTGTAAGGGATGGTCAACAGTGTATTTACAAATGTAATTACAAAAGTTAATTACAGATGTAATTACATACATGTATTTAATCAAGCATAAGTACACAGTAAATGCATGTATTTACACAATAAGTACATTATAACATACTATTAATTCCTGTGTAAGTACATATTAGTTAAGGCCACTTAATATAAAGTGGGACCCAGTATTTTTACATTTCTGCATTTCATTTGGTTGTTAGATGCCCTAGAACAATGATACTTGTTTGTGAACTGATCTTAATTAGTATAATATGTGACTTCCGAGGTCATTAAACACCATGTTAAAGCTTTTGTGAACCACCAAGGCAAATGAAGACCGCAATGATGTCATTATGCAGATAAAACTCACCGAACGTAACCCAACTGTGAGGAGAGACCATTATGAGGTCATCGCTCAATTAAAAATCCAAATGGCCTGTCAATGGGGTTCTTCGATAATGCATAGAGGTGGATTCAAGCTGTGTTGGCGCCGAGGTTTATGAATGTAACGGTGCTGTACGCAGTGTGGTACTTACATTCAGGCTTGTTTTGCAGAATGAGCTTATGATTTAGAGCGATGGGGTTGAGGCGGTAATGAGATCTCCAGCACACACCATCTCATCCTCACGTTTTCCTCTCCATTTAGCACAGTTTAAATGCCCCCGTACCGCTGGATATGAGATGCGGTGATATCCCAGCGTTTGATATGGTTTTCCATCTCCCGTACACTTCTGCTTCCACCGGCTCACGTTCTCAGCTTGCTAAACCACAAGGCAGACATCAGTCGTCTCCCTTTGAGCAAATGTTTAAGTTTCTTTCTGCAGTTGTTTGGGAGAGCTGGACGTTTTGGAGCTCCCACTTGAGAGGTGGATGATGATGGAGGGCTTGATCTTGATGAAGAGGCCCTCCTCAGATGTTCGCTCAAAGGCTCAAAGCCACTTGTCCGTATTTTAGGACTTGAAAAGAGCTGTCACCACCTGCATGGCTATTTGCTTAGGTCTTACTGAGAAACACAAGCTCTTGGTTAGTTTTCCCAAAAAATCTGGTGCACACAATAAGATCCAGCCACTCGGAAAAGACCATCTGATCAGCACATAAAACCCCATGTTGTAGTTTTTGCTTTCATGTGGTGTATGTAGGAGGTGTGTAACATTAATTTACTTCATTTGAATGCATTCTTTATTTTATATATTTATTATATATATTAAAATGTTCAAACTAGACGTTGTAAAGCAATTGTCTAGCCTTTTAGAGTTGATTTTCCATGCTGAAAACAAATTCAGGGCTCATTCATTCATTCTTTCATTCATTCATTCTTGAATTAATGCATTTTTCTGCAGCTTAGTCTCTATTTCAGAGGTTGCCACAGAGGAATAAACCACCAACTATTTTAGCATATGTTTTACTCAGAGGATGCCCTTCCAGCTGCAATCTAATACTGGGAAACACCTATACACACTCATTCACACACATTTATACACTATGGCCAATTTAGTTAATCCAATTCACCTATAGTGCTTATCGTTGGACTGTGGGGGAAACCGGAGCACCTGGAGAGAACCCATGATTTATTTAGCTTATGCATTTATGGGTTCCTTTGTATTCCACTGTAGTGTTGGGCGATGTCGACCAATTTGACATTGTACGATGTCTAATGTAAAACATTGTGATGGACGATGGCATCATCGTCGTAGGTGGCGGTAAATTAATTATTTATAGCCTACCGTTTCAACTACCTGACCTGCATGGTCTTTGTTTTACCCATAACCAAATCATTAATAAATAAAGATAAGTTACACTCAAATTACCACCTGTCAATCACTTTTTCCGCGGGCATGAATAGGCAGAGTGATCTGTGTCGTTATAATGATGTCGACAAACTTGGTTGGTAAAAACGTGCACAACCAACAGCAACCAATCAACAGCATCTGAGGTTTTCGCTAAAATGATTAAGTACAAGTGTGAAAGCGAAAGATTAAAGCAGTGTACTGACGCTGTGACACTTTACCTGATAGAGTCAAAAGACTAAAAGGTCGTTAGATTGAGACCAGATTAATTCAATATCATATTTAACAACTATAGTGAGATGCGATCCAGCGGTACATCCTTGATAAACTGTCCGACGTGCACTGCTCTCTGGGGTTTTGTGCTCAAAGCACCCGCTGACTGCCTGGAGCTCAGACGTGCTCATACACTGCAGTGCATGCTAAAGTGTGTGTCTGGTCACAAGATGTGCGTTTTCGGTGGTATAGTGGGCATGGAAATTTTTTCAGAAATGCTAGATGAAACATCAGTGTGGACGTGGATCGTTTTTATTCTAAAATGCCATTTTAATACTAAGACTTATCAATGTAAACAGGGCCTAAGTGTGTATTTTTCGCGAGCGGGTTGCTGCTGCGACGGTGGTGAGGCAAAGGATTGTGATGCCAGCTCTGCATCGTGATGTCTATCTGCCATCAGCGATAGACCCAACCCTATTCCATAGAGTAATTGTCTTTTTTGCAACTCTAGAAAACATTGAGGATTCATTTACATGTGTGCGCTGATATGCAAATTTTGGATAATAATGATTAATAATAATGTGTTATAGTTAAAAGCTATTAATCAATATATTTTCTGATAAATGTAAGTCTTGATATTGATATGTTGCAAAAGAATATCGATTTTTATTGCAGAAAAAAAAGGCAAGGTAGTGGCTAGAAACATTTAAATCTTCCTTTTTACAAAATTATTTACAAAATTGCTATTTGACATCATTCCTTTAGCACAGTAGTTCCCAAACTCGGTCCTGGAGGGCCGGTGTCCTGCAAAGTTTAGTTCCAACCCCAATCACATCTAGGCTAGCTAATCAAGATCTTACTAGGCTTTCTAGAAACATCCGTGCAGGTGTGTTGACGAAAGTTGAAGCTAAAATCTGCAGGACACCGGCCCTCCAGGACCGAGTTTAAACACCCCTGCTCTAGCATCTCAAGAATAACCCATCATTAATTGTCTTCAGACTCTTAGTGAGATGTTTTTTATAGTGCCAATAACAAAATGATAACATTAAAACTAAGTGCAAAAGCAGATATATTGTAGATCCCTAGATGCTAGTATAGAAAAACAGCACTTAAACAGTCTCAGTACTTAAATTGTTGTTTTGTATAAACTTAACCTAATCCCACGAAACTGCTTTCGAATTATCAATAAGATTAGAGCTTGTCAGAGTGAGAACGGAGTGTGTATGGGGTTGTTTGTGCTCCATGGACTCCAGCTAAAACACTTGCCCTTGGTGTGGTAGATCAATATCACTTTAAAAAAAAATCCCAACAACTCCCTGCTCTAGTCACAGCCGGAGCTTTTCATCTCAGGTGGGAGTCCAATTATAAGGTTTGAGCACAAGTGCATGTGTGTGAGGAGTGTGTTCGAAGGTGTTTAAATTGACACGGGGTGAAGGCAAGGTTATCGGCTGCCCACAAATTCTCCATTCGAAGGGTAGGGTGAAGCTGCTAATTGCCCGTGTTAGCACCATGGCTTCATGACGGGTCGGCTCATTACAGGGACGAAGGCTTTAGAAAACAAACCTGCTGAAGTCCAGCGTGAAACATTATGACCCAACAATGCTTCGTCACATTCACCCATCTGATTCACAGCTTGTTTGGTTGCTTAAAGAGATCTTTGCTTGCTTCGGTTATACCGAACAAAGCAAAAATGAGAGCTGGGGTGAAATAGTTGGCTTCCACAGGGTTTGATAGGTATGCAATATAAAAAAAACTGATTAGCATCATCAAAAGAGCATTTCGAGGAAGTTTGATTTGTTTCCCATTGCTTTGCTTTTATTGTTTTAAGATGAAAATCGCAGAAATGTTGCCTTTGTAGATTTGTAATCTGTGAACGCTACCATCTTTGTTGTGAATGATGCTTTTGTTCAAACCGAAAAAACCAAGTTCAGTGGGTGGTATGATTTAGTCGCCATAATGGGTGTAATAACACAACGGACTTAACTCTCCCATGCAAGCCGGTCTTGGCAGCCTTGATGTAACGCTCTTAGGGGTGCTGGGCCGGATTTGTCGGCGGTGTCTGGGTGGCAGGAGAGAGAGAATCTGACATGATCTCTTCTAAGAAGGCTGAAGCAGTCAGGGGCCATGAGGGCCTGGCCCGGAGATCTTAGCAAGCATGTGAACATGGATTATTACAGCATGGAGCCAATGAGGCTGGACGTGTGTGAGAGGCCAAGCGGGCCCTGCAGCGATTAGACTTTAAACAGCATATAATGGCCCTCGACCCCATCGCTCATGTACCAGAAAGCCATAATCCAGCGAAATGTGGGGAAAGCATAAAGACTCCACGTACGTCTCTGTAAATGTCAAGGGTGCTTAAAGATAACAGCGTGCCAGTGGGTACCTCTCTGCAGCGAGACAGATCACATCAGACGTTGCTCTGCGCTCTGGGTTCTCCTGCTGCATCCATAATCATTACATCACATTAAGAGAGGCTTCATCCTGTGTTGTTAAACCAGCAATGATGGGACAGTTCTCTTGACCTGCAAAACTGATAATTGCACCACAACAGCAGTGCAGGCTTATATCAGATAGACTTGCCTGAGTAAAGCAACCAAGGCCTTCATTTAGCTCAGAAATGATAATGCTTTCATCTAATCTCCCTGATTACAGTCCTCTCATTGCAACCAGTAGTCTCTCTTTTTTTCTATTTGCACAGAATTCTATTGATCATTTTTTTTCTGTGCAATTACAATAATACAGATTTGGTTTTTGTAATCATAAACATCATAAACATGTTACATATGAACTGTCTTCCAAGACAACTGAAGTCATGCAATAGCTAGGATATAGCATATTTGACTTCAAAATGTCTAGGTCTTTTTCCCAGTAATGGGTTGCGGCTGTAAAACATATGCTGGAATAGTTGGCGGTTCATTCCGCTGTGGCAGCCCCTGATAAATAAGGGACTAAGCCTAAGGAAAATTAATGAATGTCTGCATCTTGCATTCACAGTATGCATTTGGTAGACACTTTTATTCAAAGCAACTCAAACTGTGCTCAAAGCACATATTTTATTGAGTTCTTGATTTCCTGAGAATTAAACCTGAGGCCTTGTTGAAGTTTTATTGATTTCAGGTACAACTTTAATTCTATCTTTTGATCAGTCATAATTAGTTGTGTTGGTCACTCTTGCATATTTTAGAAATACA
The DNA here is from genome assembly GCF_052040795.2 of Danio rerio. NCBI lineage: Eukaryota > Metazoa > Chordata > Actinopteri > Cypriniformes > Danionidae > Danio > Danio rerio. The sequence continues at coordinate 8,828,433 of NC_141024.2, forward strand.
TCTAAGACTTTAGTGGAAACTGATATGAAGATATGAGTGGTGCTCTATTTTATTGTAATCTGGGGATTCTGGAGTCCATTTGAGCATGTTGAACTTCACGAAGCATTACGATTAAGTTAGATTTTTGTAACATTCACTGTTATCCTGGAGGTAGCCATCACAAAATAAATGGACATGGTCAGCAGCAATATTTTGGTAGGCTGCAGCATATAAACAAATGCTCCGAGGCCCTAAAATTGTGGAAGTGTTCAACACACCATTATAATTACGGTATACCAGCACCACCTGTCATGTTATGGGGTGGAAGGAGATGAGGCGAGGGCCCAATTGCAGGAAATGAAAACAATTTTATTTAACAAAAGGAAAATAAAACATCTTAAACCTCCCTGTGGAGGTGTAACATCACAAACTACACACTTTATGATACTAGACAGAACTTGGCTTTACAAGTGTCACAGCGTCCTCAATGATGACACATGAGCACTGAATTAATGAAAACTGACCAGCACAGAACGGAAATTAAAGGGAGTTTTTCAGGAGAAATAACAAAACGGCAGGGTGGTGGGAGATGGGTCTGAAATACGGGAGACTTTCGGGAAAAACAGGAGTTTTGGCAGGTATGGGGAAACACTAGGAGAATAAATAGTGAAAACAAACCAATGAACAAGCAAGCAGACAGGTGAACATGATGATTGAAAAGGTGGGTGGGGTAAGATGATAGACAAAAGAGCCGGAAAAAAAAGGCAGAGAGTGTTCACGTTCGAACATCGTGCACCTGCATCAATCGGGAACGTGCACAACTCGAGCCCAATCAGGATGGCGCTCATACAATAACAAGGACAAGAAAGATGAGTGCTCGACTCCAGAAAACTCGAGCCGAGCACAACATACAAGACATGACAAGACTAGTGCCTGGACTCTGCCACCAAAGCAAGAATTAACAAGACTGGAGTGGCAGAATCATGACACCACCAGCCGGAACCACTGATACCCAGCATGTTAAGTTCTTCAAAGTCACTTAAATCTTCTTTCTTTCATTCTGATGAATTTTTATTAGTGTTTCCAAAAGTCCTCTTGTTCATTTTGCATTGGAAACCACTCTCATTCTCCTAAACTTCTCCTGTTTTGTTCAGTTTGATGGTGTTTCAACCATGACAGAATATAATATTTCATAATTCACGCAACATAAAATACACATCCCAGTAAGATTCAGGGTGAGTCTGAGGTTGATTCATGCGGTAGACACTCCGCATGTGTACTCACAGTGTAGTAGACAGCTTCTCAGGAGGCTCCTTGTGCCTGAAGTCAGCGTTCGGTTTGGCAGGAATAAATCAAGTCGTTCTCTACAGGGAACTCCTGCTGTCTGACTGAGAACCAAGTCTGCACTTAAATCAGCAACATCCTCCACTAACAGCCATCGCTGATTCTCCACCACCGTAGGGATTTTAAAGATGATCTCAGCATTACACCACATCTGAGGACAAGTTTGGAGGTGTGAGTTTACACCTCTTTCGCTCTAGAAGTGTTGTTTATTTATTCCAGTTTTTTTTTCAGAGATGCAACATGCAAACTGTTTTTACATGAACATATTCTCGGAGGATAATCTGTAATGGATTAGCCATGGTTTATGTGAACTCGTGCGTCGGAGCGTTCAAGGACTCTAACTCATCTAAGTGTTTGGCTTTGCCGTCCTAACCCTGTCGAGATTCTAGCGCTGCCCCATAAATCATGCTCCTAAATTGAAAGGGTGAACTGGAAAACATTCAACGACAACTTTTGAAGGGAAAAAAATAGAGGTTAAATGGAGAAACTGATGCTACGGCATCGCCTCTGCTATCACTGAAAGGGAGGAGTGAAAAATGTATTTCTCCAATGCAAACGTTCGGCTACTCCTCCGCTTCTGCTGGCTTGGGAATGTTCAAGGTCAGGACACAGGGATGCATATATCCATACGTCTTATCAGTGCTGAGGTGAAGCCGGGAACTTCTGCTGGCAGCTCCTGTCTGCATATAAATCATTTTGAATGGGCACCGGCCGAACCCATCTGCAGTTACCCTGTTCAGTCCTAAATCACTGTCATCCACAATCGCCTCCATCGTAAAATGCAAGTACTTCAAGTGCTGAAGTAGATACTTGTGCTAAAGCTTGTTTGTGCTTGCTTAATGCTGTAACCTTAATTCAGGTATGCATTTTTGTATGTACATATATCTTGAAGTATGTGGACAAGTCTGTTTGGTCTGTCTGTCTGTCTCTCTGTCTTTCTGTCTGTCTGTTTGTTTGTATTTCTGTCTGTCTGTTTGTTCATTCGTCAGTCTGTATGTCTGTCTGTTCATTTGTCTGTCTGTTCTTCTATCTGTCTGTTTTGACTGTCTATGCATTCTTCTCTGTCTTGTCTGTCTGTCCATCTGTCTGTCCGTCCGTTTGTCTGACCGTCTGTCTGCCCGTTTGTATGTCCATTCATTAGTTTGTTCTGTTGTGTGTCTATCTGTGTCTCCGCTGTTTTTCGGTCTTTCTTTGTCTGTCTCTTTATCTGTTCGTTCTTCTGTCTGTCTGTTCATTCTTCTGTCTGTCAGCCTGTCCGTCTGTCTGTCCGCCTGTCCACCTGTCTGTCTGTCTGTCTGTCTGTCTTTCATGTCTGTCTGTCTGTCCGTCCATCCGTCCATCTGTCTGTGAGCCTGTCTGTCTGTCTCACCCTCTGTCTGTATGTTTGTTTGTCTGTCTGTTCCATCGTTCTTCTGTCTGTCTGATTCTCTCTCTGTTCGTTCGTTCATTTGTTTGTGCATTCATTTGTTCATCCGTCCATCCATCCATCCATCCATCCATCCATCCATCCATCCATCCATCCATCCATCAATCATCTTTCTGTTTGTCTGTTCTTTCATTTGTTAGTTCACCTGTCTGTCTGTCTTTCATTAGCATGTCTCTGTTTATCTTTTGATCAATCAGTTCTAACTACCTATCATGCCATTCTGTCTCCAGTATATGGTCTTATCGTCTGTTGACCTTCTTGATTCTGATTGGCTGGAAGGTGTGCAATAAAATCTTTTAATGCACATGTAGTTCCACTCAGTTTTGATCACATTTTGAAATACATTTGCCACCTATAAAACATTAGTAGTAACCACAGAAATCCATGTGCTGCACCTGGGAACCAATAGGAATCTAAAAATATGCACAAAGATAGTTGTGAAGAGGTAGCTAAAATGTGTTACTATAAGCTATTATATAAGCTTGTGTCATATACATAGAATCTTTCTCTCTCTCTCTCTCTCTCTCTCTCTCTCTCTCTCTCTCTATATATATATATATATATATATATATATATATATATATATATATATATATATATATATATATTCTGTGGGTGGTGGTGCATTGTTGTTCGTAGTTGGTGGAGCGATTCGTCTGGTTGATTCCGATAACGAGCATGATTCTATAATGTTAAATAGTTAAGCGGCCCTTCATGGTCAGTGTTGGCAATTTCTTAGAGCGACAAATGGCATTTAGCCACGATAGACTGTGCAATAACAGGTCTGTGATCTCCTTAGATGTCTATCCTTCACACGCAGGACAATGAGCGGATCAATGTGTGCCTACCCTGCACCAACAGGTGCGGGTAACCCGTTGAATGATGCCCATGATGAGGGCCAGGGGTTGAAACTGTTTCCCAAGAACAAGGAATTCCTAGTAAGCACAGGTTATCAGCTCGTGTTGGTTAAGTCTCTGTCCATTGAAAAAAATCTTGTCACTACTACCAATAAAGAGGATCAGTGAGGTCCTTAGATGGTGGAGTGCAAAAGAAGGAGATCAAACTCGGTTATTTAGAGGAAGTAAAAGTCAAGACTTTTCAAACAGGGATGTCTATGTCTTAACTGATTTAGTCAAACATTGTGCTGCTGCATAGAGCAATACTAGTTTTAACTTAATGTATGTATATGAATATTGTTATTGCCAAATGACCACACTATAAGTGGGATAATCAAAGGCATTTTACGTGTTTTTTTTTTTTGCCTCTTTATCATGCATTCAAAGACCATTAATGCACAGCAATCCATTGCTTATCCCTTGATATAGTGATATATGATATCATATGAGATGAGATATAATATATGATATTGTCGTTGTCAAATGCCTGTGCAAAAAAATGTCCAAATATTAACAGTTTATTCCCCCAAAAGTGAATTTGCTTTGTACAAACTTTTTTTTTTCTTCTGTGCATCCAGCAGTCTAACGTGATGAGTCAAATCTATATTTAAGCTAGAGTGTGCTCTGTTATAACTTAGGACATGTGCTGAACTTCCCCTGCTGTTCGCTCGGAAAACACTCTCAGACACGAGGTTCGCACCTGACCAGCTTTTGTTTTTGTTTTATTTTTTTTGTTGTTTTTTTTCCCCACCAAATATGTTGTTAGTGGATAGTCAAACTTATTATAGGTGGCATGTTATCAAGGCAAGCTCTGTGGATGTCCAAGAACTAATTTACGTGTTATTTATACACAAAAAAAACTCAGCCACTGATATGAACACAAACACCGTGCATACTGTGAGCTCTGTTTTTCTGGCTTGCGTCTCCTGTCCGCACACACCTGCTCCTAAGGCGGTTTGCTTTGGCACGGTGGTCCGCAGGCTGCTGCCCAGGGGGGGATGCTCTTCAAGGTGACAGGTTGGGACAGCATAATTAAACAGTCGGAAACGGGAGCGAAGAGACGCCAGGAAGAGCGAGGGAACGAAGGGAGGGGTGTTGTGGAGCAATACGGCCTGGTGTTGAAGGCAGGTGCTTGATAAGATGAAAAGTGGGATGAAACGGAGGAGAGCGGCCAACTTTTGGGCAGAGAGGGAAATGGAGGGAACGATGCCACCTCAGGCCAAACATAACACGGAGGAGTGGACGGCAGCCAAAGGACCTCCGTGCGCACCCTGCGAATTTATGTCTGAACCACACCATTCTCTCACACGTTTGCTATCATTGTAGCTCGCATTTTTGGTTCAGGTCTGTGGTCAGAGCCGTTTCTTTGCATTAATGTATTAGCTGCCGAGGCTATGGCTTTATCCACCGTTTTATACACATCCTGTCATTCTGCCGTACAGTAGACGAATGAACTGTGGAGTGAGTGGTTGTTTGGCACCAGAGTTCATACATTATAGGTTCTCTGTGTCTTTCTTTCACTGTATACATTGGATAAGAATCGTGGATGGAACAGCAGAGGACATTCAACATTCCCAGTCAACCTGTTTCCCCGTTTTCCCCCCTCTTGAACCCGTTTGAGTTCAAATCGCCATTCTGTAACTGCTTTAACAGATGATTGACTGAATCATAATTACAGTGAAACGTCTGTGTTGAGCACTGTGTTCTCAACAACGTGAGGATTTCAGTGACTGCTTTGTCATTTTCTTTTTTAAATAACAAGAGATGATGCTAAGGTGTTGCTGTGTGCTTTCTTGGCAGTTTTAGTGGCGTTGCTATATACCTTAGGTGCTATAGGGGTTGCTGGCAAATCTGGTGGTTGTAGTTAGAGTTAACTCTTTTAGAGTTTCAGGTGGTTGCTACAGTTTGTGGTTGATGTTTTTGGTTGCCAATGTTGCTTTAAAGTGTCTCAGTGTTTCGGTGTACAGTCCATCCTCTTATAATAGCAGTAGCAGTAGTTGTAATAGTTTGACTGAAGATATGTTATAGATATAAATGCTGGTTTAAATACCAAAGCATGGCCATTATTAGGAACCCAAGTGAAGTGTGCAGCATATTCATATTCAAAGTAATATAGTTTTGTCTACTATGATAAATTTGGGTCATCAATAATGCATTGCATTTACGGATGGCTTCCAGAGTTGGGTAAGTTACTTTAAAGTAGTAATAGTTTACAAATATCTGATTACTACTGGAAAATTGTAATCTGATTACATTACTAATTGTCATGTAAAGAGTAATCCGATTACTAATTACTTTAAGTTACTTTTAAAACGTAAAATATACCTATAAAATACTAAATAAACTGTAGCTCTTTCAGTAATTTAATATTCACTGAAAAACATTACATCACAGCAGCTTGAAATAGTCAAAAGATTTATAGAATTTGCCCAAAACTTAAAATTCTCTCATCATTCACTTGTTGCAAACCTGTTTGTCTTTTTTTTTTTTACATTTGGAAAAAAAAAACTGGATACTTGTAACCATTGACATCCTTAGTATAATAAAGCACTGCAGTGTTTGGGTGTTCTGTGTTTGTCTGAGGTAAGTAGTTATGTGTAACCTAAATGTGTATATTCCAAATTATGAAGCTGATCGGTCAGTTGTCACGTGACTCACGGTTTTCAACTGAGTGTGCCTGGGAAATGCGCGCACACAAAACACGCGATATGTGAACGACCCCATAAGCAGCTACGCTTCTCTTCACAATCAGAAGATGCCTTTACTCTCGATCCTGCACAAAAAGTATATTTTGTCCTCCTTAGTGACAAGTATTGTTGTAGAATGCTTTCTGTTCTGCTAAACAAGTTGCTGGTCGAGTTAAAAGCAGTCGAAAGACTTAAGACTGCATTTCACAGCAATAATTTTGTTTTTCCACCTACAAAATCAAAGTATTTTTAACCATTTCAGCTGGCGTTCTCCTGCTATTTAAAAGCTCATGCTTATTAACTGACGGTGCAGCAGAACACGTTTTAAAAGAGGCATTTTTCTTCTTCCAAGATTAAATAATTAATTAAATCTATAATTGTAACACACTGTAAGTAACGCAATTACATTGACTTTTATAACTGTAATTAAATCACACATATTTAAAATGTAACTCGTTACATTACTGCGTTACTCAAAAGTGTAATTAGAATACAGGAACACGTTACTGTTTAATGTGTTAAGCAGGTCGCACAACAGAAGCGCCGCTCGGCGCCGCGACATGGCGCGTACATGACAGTTTAAAGTATCACACACCAGACGCGCACATTCGAATGATATTTAACATGAAACTAATCAGATGGCGCTCTGTGGCGCGGCTGAAAAATGAACTGCGTCCTGAGCCGTGGCCGGGCGCCGCCAACAGCCGCCGACTTGCGGCGCCGTTGTGTGTATCCTGATAGAAACCTGATAGATGTTTAGAATTCTAAAATGCATGGCGTTGCGTGGCGCTGCGCAGCGCGCGGCCGAGCGGCGCTTCTGGTGTGCGACCTGCTTTACACCCAACTCTGATGGTTGCCAGGGCCTTACTTTTCATTGCTTGAAGTTTTGTGTGGTTGCTATTGTGTTTCTGGATTGCCAGAGTTTAGCTAGGATTTTTGTGATTACCAAGGTGTTGCTATGCATCAATTGATTGTTGTTGCTAGGGTAATCATCTCCATTCCTATTCTAGTCCCAAGGCATGCTTTCTTCTTTAATGTAAGTCAGGGGGTTTCAAACTTAGTCCTGGAGTGCTGGTGTCCTGCAAAACTTAGTTCCAACCCCAATCAAGCACACCTAGATTAGCTAATCAAGCTCTTACTTGGCTTTCTAGAAGCATCCTTGCAGATGTGTAGAGGTGTTATGTGCCGGCTCAAGCAGGCAACAAATAAAGGGAACCAAACCAAATTAAATGAAGAATGCAAAAAGGTATATTCGTTTAAAAGTTACAAAAATAATCATGAAATAAAGTGCAAAGGAGTACCAAAGTAACCCATATGCAAATTAAATGCAAAACATAAATACAATGTTCAATACAGCAACAGATAACACAAGAACAAATTCAAAATTAAATAAAAATAATATAAGCGGTATGTAAGCCAAGGGAATTCAATTGGAAAACGATCCTCCAAAGCAGTCTCTCGAATGCATCTTTGCAGCTCCTTAAATAAGCCGTAAGATTAGCCGCACCATAATGATTCACCTATTAAGAAAAGAAAGCAAAAGTCAGGAAACAGAATAAACCAATCACAAACCCATAACACAAGTTGAAGCTAAAATCTGCAGAGCCCTGGCCTTCCAGGACCGAGTTGTTGATGTAAGTGCATGTGTTTTGTCTTTGTTTTACTGCAGATCACACATTTGATTGCTTGAAACTGAAATACACGCTTACAGTTAAAGCCAGCTGCAAAAATTCAAGTTATTATTTGTGGTTATTGTGCAAAATAGTGCTGCCTGAGTTACGAGCCAAAGTTTAATGCTTGGAGTTAAGGGCTTGTTCAGATCCCTTTGGCTCACAGTACACTGCTAATTAGAAAACAATACAGATTTATTCTCCCTAACAGGCTCTGTTTCCTCTTTAAAAAGTCTCTTGGTCTTTGTTTTGCCACGCATGCAGCTGAGAAACAGCATGTGAACAGGCCTCCTGATATGTGCGCTCCTGCAGATCGACAGGCCTGTGAATTGAGACGCGCTTTGACTCACGGCCTGAAATCACGGCGGGATTTTAAAGCGAGCTGAATCCGCAGCTCTCCCCGATCCCCTGTGCTCGCCCTAAGCTTTGAGCAGGAAAGAGAATGGAATACATATCAGCCGTTTTATCATGTGAAGCGAGAGACAAGAGCCCTCCGGATTTCTCCGAAATGTCTGATTTACGAAAGGGAAAATTGATTTTACAAATGAGCAAGTGGTTTTTCTCTCTCTCTCTGTCTCTGTTTCCAGTTTGCTCGGTTAGCAACGGGTTCATTGTCCACGGCACGGCTGATGTGCGTGTTATTCTGTCCCTCATTTACGATTATTGTGCTTGATCTGAATGCAGCTAAATAAATCTCTCAGCAAGCTCATGTTAACAGACCCCGGTGGCGGCTTTTATAGGTTTCCTTCGATTTGCAAGCAAAGGATCATTTTCCTTATCCGCAGCAGCGCCAATATTGGGCTGTTTTTGATGGAAAACTGGGAGCCCGCTGTGACCTCACTTTAATCGAAGTGCAGCGGCGAATGAATCTCCATCTCGACTCGGGACTCATAGTCCTAATCGAGAGGGTAATGTATCAAAATGGAAAATGAATTAATCCTCTCTTGTGTCGTGTCGTGCCGGGCTCCTCGGGTTTCCGAACTGTGGAAGACGGAGACAGATGTGGCTATGCTGAAAGAGGCCTGTTGTACCTGTGTAAAAGTATATCCGCCAAGCGAGTCTCCCGCCGCTCCGTTCTGCGGTGTTGACATCAATACTGTTGTTATTTTGGAAGCAATTCCTTGTGAGTTACGAAAGTCGTGTGTATTTGATACTGAGAGTGGGAATGCACTGCGGTGACGGTCAACGGTAGCAGCTTTACTTTGTTTTCTGTGCTTGGTTTATGGCTCTTTGATTTTTTTTTTATTTGTGGTACAATGTGTTCCCACATGGGATCTGTTCTGAAGGGTCAAGGTTTGGCTGGGTAATGCCATAGAATGCTTTTCTGCTTTTGCAATCATTCTAATCTAGGCATTTTGCAGCTTATATTTCAATACGCATCATGCTTTTCACATTATGTATGGCATCATTCTCCTTTAATACTTGATTGATTAGTCACATTAAATTTTATTTTAATTTTTATTTTTTTTATTTTCATCACAGCTTTTTCCAGGCATTTTTATTTTATTTTATTTTAATTCATTGTAATTTAACTATTTTTTTATTGATTTTATTTTATTTTTTTTTTATTTACTTTACTTCATTTAATTTAAATGTAAATTTTATTTTATTTTATTTTTTATTAGTTAATTTTAATTTAATTTACGTTTTTTTATTAAAATTTTTTTCTCTTTTTTAAATTAAATTTAATTTATTTTAATTCATTTTTTTATTTAATTTTATATTTAATTTATTTAATTCATTTTAATTTTATGTAATTTTTTATTAATTTAAATTTTATTGTTTTAATTTAATTTTATATTTAATATTTTATTTTATTTTATTTTTATTTACATTTTAATGTACTGCAATTTAATTTATTTAAATGTTTATTTAAATTTGAATTTAATTTTGGTTTATTTTATTTTTAATTTTAATTTTATTTTGCCACTGGTGATTCTGTGATCCATTTAAACCTTTTTTGTGTTATTTAATTCATTATTTAAAAAATATATGCATAATAAGAATTCATCTTAAATAGATTCAAGAATTCATGTTCTTAAAACATGTTCATGCTGTCATTATACAAAAAAAAATTATCATTTTCCTTAAACTTAATTTGATATTTCCTAAAACCATAGATGAAAAACATGACCTTATTTATTAAGCAAATGACAGCATCACTGCAATATACTTATTAGCCTTTATGCTCCTGGTAATGTCCATATCCGATCTGATATGTGACATTTGTCAGGTGAATGTGGTACAATGATATATACAATTAAGGCATGCAAGACTTAAGCTCATGCATTCCACACAAGGATCACGATGGCTTTCCAAGTCATTTCAGTCAGTCCTGTACTTCGCTGTTGCTTATTTATTAATTCCCACATGTCGGACCCCCATCCCACTGCACAGCATCCTAAATCTGCTTCTGCCATCTCAAGGTGAAAGGGATAAATTCACCTCCCTTCTTTGGGGGTCTGTTTCAATACACTCATCCCCGAAGAGTCTTCCGTGTGTTTTATGGCCTCTTTTGTGCCGGATGCCAGTGAGGGGCAGTGATCAGTGGGGGGGTTGTGTTGTCATGTTGAGATTTGGATTGTTGAATAATGTCCTGTGTTTTAGGAGCACCCATGAAAGGAATTGGCACAACATTCAAAGCTTTTACAACATCACAGGCCTTCTTTTGCCATCATAATAACTTTTTAATTCCTATTGTGCTTTGCCTTGTGAATCTGTATTGCGTCAGGTTTTTTATTTTATTTTGCATGCTTGCAGAAGTTCCCTCTTGTGCTTCTGTCTGCGATCCGCATTCATCTTTTTCTCCATTTGATGCCTGTATGAATCTTTCAGAAAGAGGGCAGCTTTGTGCTGATTTGAGGGAAATCGGAGAAGAATAACATCAGTTGAAAGAGTACATCACTACAGAACGCTCCTTAAAAGACTACAGAAGGCAGAAAAGACAAGACGACTCCTCTCATGTGCGTCTTCAGCAATTCAGATGCAGCTGAATAATTTCTGATGTCATTATCAAATCATTTGTCTGTGCCTGTTCATTGTCTTGGGAGGAAAAGTGTGGGCAATGGAAATGCGAACACTTGGTAGATAACAACAGACTTTCGTATTTAATGCTTTATATTTCCATTTTATTATTATGTTTTGGTGATTATTTTGTTTGTATTGAATCATGTTGCTATTTTATAGCATTTATTCCATCATATTGATAACATGCCAGTGTTAGGTGTGGTTTAAACTAGTACATTTTTGCTAAAATATTCTTTGCCCATAATATAAAGCTGGACATGCACATATTTTGCTGCATCCATACTTGTAAGTTGTTTAATGGTCATATGAAAGGGGTAAAACAAATCAGGGAACAATGCATAATATATATTTTTTAAAAGTCTATGTTTTAGCCTGTCTATACTTAAATAGAACGCCAGGATTTCCAAATTAAAACAGGGTCTTTAGCATTTTTAAGGAAAAAATGCTATAGTGTAACATCACTGAGATATTTTTTTTAAGCAAAAATATAGTCATTTTGATATAAAGAAAACCCACTAAGTAGTAGATCATGCGCTTTATCTTGTTAGGTGTATTTAAAATAAGAATCTTAAATGAAAAACCTCTATTTCCAGATTACAGAGCAGCCTTAAAATACAAAATAAATGTTCTTTAATTATTTATACATACCAGTGCCTTTCAAACCATGCATTGGTCTAAAAAAATTTTTTATATAAAACATATTACACTTTTCTTATGATTACTTGGTTGGTTTAGGTTGGTTTAGTTTGGTTTGGGTTGTTTTTTTGTTTTGTTTTTGTTTTGTTTTTTGCTTGGTTGGTTGGTTTGGTTTGGGTTGACTGGTTTGTTTGGTTTGGTTTAGTTTTTTAGTTTTGTGTATTGGTTTGCTTGGTTTGGTTGGTTGGTTAAGTTTATTTTATTTTAGTTTAGTTTAGTTTAGTTTAGTTTAGTTTAGTTTAGTTTAGTTTAGTTTAGTTTAGTTTAGTTTAGTTTAGTTAAGTTTAGTTTAGTTTAGTTTAGTTTGTTTGTTTGTTTTGTGGTTGGTAGGTTGGTTTGGTTTTGTTTAGTTGGTTGCTTTGGTTGTTTTTTTACCTGAATAATGATGAAATATTATATAACTCAAACTTGATTTTCTTGAAAAACATTAGAAACATTAGAGTTGGGTTGATTTGGTTTGGTTGGCTTGGTTGGTTGGTTGGTTTGGTTTTGCTGGTATGATTGCTTTGGTTATGTTTGATTTGGGTTGGTTGGTTTGGTTTTGTTTGGTTTAGTTGGTTAGTTCTACCCTAAACTCATTTTGGAAGGTTCACATTTGCAGGCCCCGAAAAAGCAGTTTTCATATAAAATTAACAAGTGCTCAAATCATGACTTCTGCTGTCCACTTGTGATGGTATCTTAATAGCCACTGTTTCTGAGATGGAGATCATTTTCAAGAAGACAAACTCTTGAAAGTACTTCATCACTTTGTGCTTTCACTCCGACAAACCGGGCTGGAATTGCCGAGCTTCTTACTTCAAGGCAATTAAACGAGGAGCAGTTTGAGCCGCTCTCCTCTCTACATATTTAAATCTAAGCCCAGCGCAGCTGCCCAGCCCAGCCAAGAGCAGAAGGCAGAGAACAGATCTGCAGCTAATTGGGCTAACAGCGCTGGCTCTGTGTCAGTCCCTTCTGCCCTGCTGGCTAACAGGCCTCCTGATAGCCGGCCTCCAGGGAGCGCTTCACAGCTGCACTTCTTAAGAGCTCATTTCCCTAATAGCAGAGCCATTTTCTTCTCTTCCCTTATCTCTATATCGCTCCTTTTCATCTCTCGCTTTTATTCCCCTTGCTTTTGCTCTGGTGCCGCGCCATCGGACGCCTACAGCGGGCTCAGGTATGCGGACCACATACATATGGCAGCGCTCAGGGAAAGTGAACGTCTGATTAAAAAGAAAGCGTACTGTTATGTGCGCCTTGCTTGTATTTGTATAATGAGGGATCTACTTCAAACTCCTCATGAGTAATTACCGCTTTGTTTGCGGAGAGAGTGTGGCATCTGCGCGGGATATGTTTGTTTTGGCTGGAGGCCATTTCGGAGCCCTTGTTAGTGTACGCATTAACAAATATCTTGTTTTTGCATTCATGTGTTTATATATCTGCCTTATCCACTAATAGCAAAGCCGTTTCGTCCTCAGGCTGCAATTGAGAGGAGGACTTCCACAGGGGGGCATCGTCTGTCCCACATCAAAGCGTCCCGTCTGGGAATCAAGGCCAGTGAAGCTTTTTTGGGGGCCGCATGTGCGTATGAAGTGCTGGGCTGAGAGGAGCGATTGACTTGTGAAGGACTTCATAAAGCCTGAGGAGACATTCCAAGTCCTTCATCCATCTGTTTTCCTCCTGCGTTCCCTCCCTCCATTTGTCTCTCTGTAGTCCACATCCTCTTCCCCTTTCAGATCTTTCCTCTTCGGCTTTGCGATCGCCGTTATGTGAAGAACACATATGCTGGGTTGAATATGGACAAAACCAACCTCAATCATCTATCCATCCATTATCCATTCATTCATTCATTCATTTGTCTTCTGCTTAGTCCCTTATTTATCAGGGGTCACCATAGCCGAATCAACCGCCAACTATTCCAGCATATTTTTTACACAACGGATGCCCTTCCAGCCGCAACCCAGTACTGGGAAACATCCATACACTCTCTCACACACATGCACACACTCATACACTATTGCCAATTTAGTTAATCTAATTCACTTATAGTGCACGTCTTTGGACTGTAACAGTTTGGTTGGTTTGTTGTTGGTCTGGTTGGTTTTATTTGGTTTTGTTTAGTTTGGTTTGGCTTGGCTGGGTTTGGTTGGTTTATTGAATTGATTTGGTTAGCTCCAACAGAAATACCAACTGGCCCTGCTGGGACTCGAAACAGGGACCTTCTTGCTGTAAAGCGACAGTGCTAATCACTGAGCCACTGTGTTGCCTCAAAGTCAACCATAGGGTTAAAAAGTTGAATTTCAATTTTAATAAAAATAATAATAATAACCCAATGTTGTTGTTTTTTCATATCTGACCAAGCGCTGGACTACAAAAACCCTGAATGTTTTTTGCATAAAGTTGGCCGATGGTGTGGGGTTCACTGGTTGGTTGCTGTTGCATTGAAAAAACAGTTAGATTAATTGCACAAATAGTTACAAAGAAATTGTCATTGATTTATTGAGTTACATTTCACATTTAAAGTAGAAATATTGAAATACTATTTTCTTACAAAAATATAATACATTTAAAATATTTAAAAAAGTTAATTACATTAATAATTAAAATAAAGTACATATTAATTATTCTTATTTATTAGGTAAGACATTTTAAAAAAGAAATTTAAAATAATTTACATGAAATAACATATTGTAACTATATAATATTAAAGTAAAATAAAGTAAAATACATTCAATTTTACATAAAATGAATTAAAATAAATCACATAAAAATAAATTTTTTATTTTTTATTCAAAGCAAAAATGTTATTTAAATAAAACAACATTTTATTATATGTTAATAACATAATTTGTGTTAAATCTGGAAAAAAAAATGTGAAGCTGAAGCCTTTTCAATAGTGGTCTCAGACTTCCAAATGCTTGTCTCTCAGTCAGTGTCATCTCTCGCTTTTCCTTTCTTTTAATGCCAGAACAGGCTTTGATCTTGATCTTTTTCTCCTCCACCATTCCTGTCTGTCTCTCAAACACCATCAGGTCTGTGGAGGTCTTGCTCCTGCCGCTCATCCCTCTCTCTCTCTCCTTCTCAATCCCAGTCCTGGGAATACCTGTGCAGATTAGTGTCTAGCCTGGAAAAGGGCTCAGCTTGTTGTAGTCTGGAGAGGGATGCAGGTGGGTGGCCTGCTGTGAAAACCTCACTCATGTGATGCCCGTTTTCCCATTAGGCCTGACATGGTTGTTTCAGACGGACACAATTTTTGCAATTACTTTAAAACACAAGGGGGAGACATACAGCAAACAGAAATACATTAATACGGTTACAACATGCGTGCACTTTTACTTTCACTTTCGAAATAGCAATCGCAGCTGAGAGAGAGAGATTGATAAATGTACAGCTTATTCTGATTTATTATTTTTTTTTTATTTATTTATTCATTTTTTATTTATTTATTCATTTTTTCAAGTTTTTATTGAATTACTATTATCGTTATTATGTCAGCGAGCAGTCCTATTGTTGAGCCCTGACCAGCAAAATAACATTTACAACAAACATAAACAAATGATAATTCATAAAAAACAAGAGAAAAGAATTACACATGATTTTGATGATGACATAGTTTAGTTCAGACGGAAACAAACAGAATTACGGATTAACAGACAGAATGATGGATTTTTTTACAGCGTATAAATAAAAATAACATTGACATTGACATTAAAATAAAGTTATTCAATGTCATTAAACTGCATTGTTCTTTGTTCTATTTCTCATTTGGTTAAACCCATTGCACTTTTTTTCAACAAGTGACTATAATATTTATTTTATCAAAGCAAATCAATTAATTTAATAGATCAATCACAATAATTTCTTACAATACTTTAATTAACAGACACAAAAAAGCACGACAAATCCTGAAAACAGACAAATAAGCCAAGTTATTTCTTAGACAATAAATCGTCAGCCAATATTTAGTTTTTCAGCAGTCTTAAAATCCCCACCCTTGATTATTTCATCTTATCTCATTCCCTCATTTCTGCTCTTTATCTTCCTCTTCTTACATTCAGTCGCATCCTTTTTCCTCTCTCCTCTTTCTAGCTCAGTCTCCCTTTGTCTGGTTCCTCCATCCGTGCTTGTCTTTTGTCTCTGCGAGTCTTTGTTCTGTCCTTCATCAGCGGTTGGTGGGTTTCCCTCGCTTTGACGCCCCCCTCTACGCACTGAGGCCTGAGCACTGTGTGAATCTGAGCACATGAATACTTAAAGATCCCATTTTCCGCTGCTTTTCTCCGAGGTATGATCGGCATGTGCGCGGTCCGGCTCGCTGATCCCCAACAATGTTAACACATGTCTGCAACAAAGAGGCGACGCGGACCCCCTCCGCCTCGCCAGACCTTTCATCTCCACACCACACTATCTGATAAAGCCACGGACAGAGCCACCATTGGGGCGCTATGCCACTGCTGGTTTATCTGTGTGTGTGTGTGTGTGTGTGTGTGGGTGTCCATGTGGGTGTTCTTGTAGAGATATCTTTATGAGCACTGTAAAAAATTTCTGTAAATTACCAGTAGTCCGTATTTTGTGATTCATGTCTTTATTTTTTTCCCCTCTTTATTTATGCTTTTGAATTGCATTATGGGACCTTGATCTTTCGTCCTACAATTTTTAACCTTGACCAGTTCAAGAAAGTGACTTTTATTTACCAACAGTTTACTATTTTACTATTTTAAATAGTGTAAAATCATTTATTGGGCGGGTTGGTGTTGTATAGTACCATACAAAAAATTTTGTAATAAACAACCAATACATTTTGTGCTATTTACCAGAATTAATCATACATTATATTGTTTTACGCAACATAAAATGCCAATAAAAGTCCTTTTGTTAAACTGTTGAGTTAAATTTCCCACATCAAAATTTAAGGAAGACTCGGGAGGTTGTGGATCCATTTGCAAGCTTCTTTCAAGAGTTCACACTTAGCTGATGATTGCTTATAAAGCTTGTTTGGCACGCTGTCCCGGGAGTAAGCCCTGACCTCAAAAGATCCTCGAGCCCAGGGCTCCCTCCCATTTGCAAGCGAGAGGGGAGTTTCAGTTCAGGTAGATCTGGAGAACTCCCCTGCTGTAGTAGCTAATGAACAGATAGTGATTGTTCTTAAGAGATGACTACTTACTAGGAGCATGTATATGGTGCCGATTTGGATTAGTCAATTAACTTAAGTTGCAGGTTTTTGGACAGTGGAAGGAAACCGGGGAAACCAACGTGTCACGTGCACTGTAGTCCACACGTGAGTCGAGCTGCGCTTTCATAGCGGGGAAATGAAAACGAAATCTTCTGTGCAGCACATTAATAAACGCAACACTGACGACCCATGTCTTCTAATTTGTGTTCTTTTACTTGTTTTGGCAACACAACGTGGCTTCTCTCCAACATCTAACAGGTAAAAATGAAGCTATCATGCATATTAATGAAGTTGCTCATTAACGTGCTGCACACGTAACAATGCACTCGCAGATACAGACGTCTAAACTCCATGCTGGAATACACACAAGTACCTACTGTAATCAGCGTGATGCAGCTTCAAAAGTTAGTTTCAAACTGGAAGAACGAATTTGCTCAAAATAATGCAAAAACAACCAATTTCACTTTTTAGCGAGATATATGTGTCCTAATAGTGTTTTTAGCAGCGTGGGACACATATATGACTGTCAACATCTCAAAAAAAATATGTTTTTGTGTTTCGTGAGCCATTAAAAGGGAGACTGAAATGTAAATCCATAATCAAACAAAAGGTGCTTCAGGGGGAATTGTTGTGTCTGTGCTCTTTGGATAAGGGATTCATAAAAAATACTCAAACAATCCAAAGTCCAAGGCACTTTAAAATAGGTTTAAAAGCCTTTATTGACTTAACTATTTTTGTAAAAAAGAACATTTATAAAGAAAGCTGTAGAAGTGTGCATGTGTGCGCGTGTGAATCTCATAGCAGTGGCCCTGTTTGACAGTGAGATGAATCAGATGCCTCTCCTCCTCCATCTGTATCACTCCTCTCACTCTCTCCTCATCTTCAGTGTGTTCTCAGCAGTGATAAGGGCCTGAGAGATTCATGTCACTCTCTATCAGTGTTGGTGGACTTTTTTTCCAGAGGGTTTTCTCCCAGCAAAAAGACTTGACTCGCCGTTATTATTTATTTATCCTGTAACTCAGTTAAGATAAGAATAGGGTTTGCATTTCGAAGGTTGTGGGTTCGATTCTCAGGGAAAGCAAAAACTTATAAATGTGAAGCTTTGATGCAGTACTGGATACACTGGATAAGTGGATATGCACACTTAGAATGAGTACGTCTGTCACATGTAAAAATGTAAATGTAAAAAAAAAAAGGATTACTTTTGATTTTCAGATGTGTATTGTTTATATATAGTTTATAATTCTATAGTATTTATAAAACAATAACACAAATAAATAATTACATATACTATATAATTCAGAAATGCTGATTTTACATGCTGATTTTGGTGAAACTTATATGATTATTTTCAATGCTATAACTTGAAACAGCTAAAAATTGCTAAATGTCTTCCAGAACATAATGCATAAATAAATAAACAAGTAAAAAAAGTAGGTAAATAAATAAAACCAAAACTGTAGAAGGAAAAAAAAACATATATACTGTATATTTTAATTGTTCAGTATTTAGACAAAATTATTGACAATAAACTGAATATTAATAGTAATGTAGAGGCTGTTTATAAGAAGGCAGCGCCTCATACTCCTCCGCAAGTTGAGAAGTTTTAATGTTATTACACAGACTTTAAACATGGCATATATATAATTAAGAGAGAATATTCTCACATATAATATTATTTCATGCTTTGGTAACACAACACTTATACAGAAGAAGAAATGATTGCAAATTATCAACCTGGCAAATAAGATAACTGGTTACCTTTGTAGCCTGTGTGATTGTAGCCTCAGTTTCCTGTTCTTAGCTGGCAGGAGTGACATCCACTGTGGTCTTTTGCTGCTGTAGCCCATCCACCTCAAGGTTGGATGTGCGTTGAAATGAGTGGTTATTTGAGTTACGGTTGCCTTTCTATCTGCTGGAATCAGTTTGGCCATTCTCCTCTGACCTCTGGCATCAACAAGGCATTTGTGCCCACAGAACTGCCGCTCACTGGATATTTTCCCTTTTTCAGAGCATCCTCTGTAAACTCTAGAGATGGTTGTGTGTGAAATTTCCAGCAGTTCGGCAGTTTCTGAAATACTCAGACCAGCACATCTGGCACCAACAACCATTCCACATTTAAAGTAATTTAAATCACCTTTCTGTTCCATTCTGATGCTCGGTTTGAACTACAGCAGATCGTCTTGACCATGTCTACATGTCTAAATGCATTGAGTTCCTGTCATGTGATTGGGGAATTAGAAATTTGTGTTAACGAGCAGTTGGACAGGTGTACCTAATAAAGTGGCCGGTGAGTGTATGTCTCCAGTGGTAAAAACAAATTTCCTTTCTGTGCCAAGCAGAATGCAGAATAAAGTCTAAACTAAACTATATACTATTAAACTATACTGTATAATACCATACAGACAAATGGTATAGTTTAGAAGTACCAGCTCTGATAACAGCTTCAATTCCTTCTCGAAAAAACAAATGCAATTCACACTTCCCAATTGCAGCACTGTTTGCATTCGTGTTTTCGGCTTATTTTTTTGCTGTGGGTATTTGTAAAGAGTGGCTAATGGGGCGTAGTCGTGCTGCAAACTCACTTGAGCATGTTGAACATGAGCAACACCCCAAAACGCTCCTGACCGACATGAAGTGCTGCCGTCAACACGAGTCTGAACGCTACAGGCGATAAAGTGCCTGCCAAACAGGGCAGCCTCAAAATAACTGCTCGACTCTGTCTAGGCTTAACGTCACTCCACACATATAGTTATGTGCAGATCTGCCTTTTTCTGCGGCCTTTCTGACAGCATTTATGTCTATGAGATCATTACAAAATGTCCTAGATTGTAATGATTACAGGCGATTATAGCGTTTTGACGGATAGGAATATATATGATCCGTTTAGAGGTGCGGATTGAGCCGGGCTGGTTTGAAATTGACTGGGAATAGTCTGAGGTATAGCAAAAGTCGTTCTTGCAGTGAAACATAAATGTATTTTTTATTAAGTGTATCGAGCAATTTTTACTTTTTAATTTGCCGTTTCTCTCCTTCTGCTCAGGTTTTGGAGAAAATTATATTGATTTTTATTTTTTTATTTATTTGTTAGGATTTTTTTTTTTTGGTATTTATTTGTTTGTAGTCATTCATTCATTTATTTGTTTAATAGATTAATTATTTATTGTATATATATTTATTATTTTATTTTGTTACTTTTGCAGTTTTATTACAGTTGCAGTTACTAGTATCAGTTATACTTATATTTAATTTTATTTTGCATAAGTGCCAATTATACTTATAGGCAAATTTTATTTAATTTAATAAGTGGTGAACTTTATTTTATTTTATTTTATTTTACATAAGAGGCAATTATACTTATATGTGAATTCTATTTTATTTTATTTTGCTTAAGTGGTGAACTTAATTGTTTTTTATTTTGCATAAGTAGCAGTTATACTTTTTAATTTAATTTAATTTAATTTAATTTAATTTAATTTTATTTTATTTTATTTTATTTTATTTTATTTTATTTTATTTTATTTTATTTTATTTTATTTTATTTTATTTTTCTGTAACGTTACTTGATAATGTCCTGGAAGGCAGTTTGCATCAGTTTCAATTTATAGAAAATAATCATATAAATGTTTCACCAAATCAAAGTATTATTAAGATTTGATGATTAAGAATTAACTAACAGTGCTGAAAACTCTTTAAATGCTGAAGTGTTGCCATCACAGAGATATATACAAAATATATTCGATTTCTATCTAATTTCTATTCAATCTTTGTTAAAATAGCATTTTTTACTTGTTTTTAAATAAGATACAATGTATTTTGGATCAGTGCAGATTAGCAACTTATATATATTTAAGTTAAAGTGAGGATACTTTTTGGCCCTTTTTGTTGCAGTAAATTTAGATTAAATTTAAGAGACATCTTGCATGTCCCATTAAAATAAGGCAAAGTTTTTAGATTGAAAGTGATTTACTGCATGAGATCATCACCGAATTAAAGCATTTTGACAGATTTAGGAACATATATGATCCATTTTGAGTTGCGGATTGAGCCTGGTTAGTTTGAAATTGAGTGGGGATGGTGTCATGTAACACAATGTTATCCTAGTAAAACAGAAATGCCTTTTTTATGAAGCTTATTGAGTGAAATGAGCATTTGTTACTCATCTCTCGCTTTTCTCCCTCTCCCGCTCAGGTTTTTGGAGGAATTCTGTAGACGCTGCAGCTCTGCCTGCCCTAAAATTACAATACTGTGTGATCTTTTGAGGAAATTGTGCATATAATATCAGGAAATTCAGAGCTCAGCATGTTTTCTCCATTCCAAGATGCTGTAAAACGCTCGCTGGCTTTGTGTTCTTCCTGATTTTACTCTTCCCGCTCTTTTAAAATCTCAAGTAAAGAGGACAGAGATCGAAATCGAGAAAATGGAGTCGTAAAAAAACGAGTCTCGCAGGACTCCTCAGTCAACCCTTCATTTAAATACCATGCCGTGTTTTTTAACTTTAATTGCTCTTGTATTGCCAATTTTTTTCCAGCTATAATCTCTGCTTAACAAAACGGATTTCGCAAAAAGGCACAGGAGAAAAAAAAAAAGCTGCCTTTTCAGTTGATTATATGTTCCCCGTGCCAAGCAATTATCGTCCTTAAATATCTATTCTTTAAAAAGGGAAAGAAAAAAAAGAAAGATTGACTTAAAGAGAGCAGAGACTTAAAAAAATAGAAAGCCAAAGTAGAACTGACAGGCAATCATTTTGCAATGAAATGATCCCAGCAAATGAAAAGGCCTTTTTTTTTTTGGTTCCTCGGAGATATTCAATTATCAGAGATTTGCAGGAAGGGGGCATATGGGTCGTTCTAGTTAAGCAGTTAAACATTTTCATGTTTCCAACATGTGTGTCTTATTATGCTGGATAAAATATTAAACACCATCTTTAAAGAACAGAGTTATTTTTAGGAGTTTCACCATAATTGGGATGAATAATAAATCATTTTACTGCTTCAGTTTTACTTTATTTGCACTGCAAATAGAGACATTTTGCAGGAGTTTCAAATTTTTGCAGTTTTCCCTGGAATATTTTTATTTTATTTTATTTATTTCTGTTTTATTTTTTATTTATTTTATGTTATTTGTTTTATTTTATCGTTTTTATTTTATTTTAATTTAATTATATTTTGTTTTATTTTATCCTTGTATTTTATTTTAATACATTTTATTTAATTTTGTTTTATTATATTTAATCTTAATTTTATTTTATTTTAATTTGAATTATTTTAATATAATTGAATTTTGTTAGATTTTTTTTTTATTTTATCTTTTTTATTTTAATTTAATTCCATTTTATATATATATATATATATATATATATATATATATATATATATATATATATATATATATATATATAAATTATTTTATTTTTATTAATTCATTATTTTATCTCGTTTATTTATTTATTTATGTATTTATTTATTTATATCTTATTTGGCAGTGCCCAGTAGTCTATAATATATCCAATTACAGTTTCTTAAAAAAAAAAAAAAAAAAGTCACATATCTTTGCAGTCTGGCATTTACCACCATGTGAGATCTGTTATTTTACCTCATTTTTATTTTACTCCCTACTTTTATTCTATTGTATTAAATTTCATAATATCTTGTACATTTTATTATGATACACATTTCCGAACTCTTACCTGTAAACCACTTTTGATGAACACCTGGTTTATAAATGTGCTACATAAATAAACTTTAACTGACCTTGACAGATAATGTCAAATATATCTGTATTTAATAATTGGAAAAATTCAAAGTCTGTATTTTAGCAGAGACAAAAAAAAATAATAATAATAAATAAAAAAATCAGTGCAATTGCCAGTGCTTTAGTGACAATAATCAACACTCAAAATGCAAATGCAAATCTTTGGCTTTCTTAACTTTAGGCATCGACATTTAAAATATTTTTAATAATTAAGACATCACTAACAAGTTAAATAAAATAAATAAATAGACTACTGTACTGCAAATATTAAGAAGAATTCTCTTTTCTAATATACCTCATTACATGTAAGTTTGTTTTGCTTTCCTATGCTTTTTCAATCATTGCAAAACACCCACATGCTGCATTTTGTAAAGTAACAAAGTGAACCAACTAAGTGTTTTCCCTTCTCCCAGAAAATCGTATCCCTCATTTTTTGATAGCGTAATTAAACTTGTAGCATCATCAAAGCTCATTTTGTGTAAATGCCCCCTCAGGACATCACTTTTCAGCACTATACTCAAGATTTACATGTCAGTGCAGGTTGATCAGAGATGAAAAACATGCAGATGGTGTTTTTAGGTGCGTTAATGGCTGTATGTTCAGTGTGTGTTTTCTATAGCTGTTTTCTGATTTCATATCAGTCAGTTTGTACTCAATGTGTTCATAGTTTATTCTTTTCAAGTGGAAGATGCTTGCTCTCGCTCTTTAAAAAGTTGTGATTTTAAGACTGTTTCGACCTCAAGGTCACATCTGGTGGCTTTTGTTCCTCTCATTCATATGGGGCCTTTGGATGTCTGACCCATTTCTGGACTCGCTGTCTCAGTTTTTCAATCCTGGTGTCTGGAACTTTTCTGGAATAGTATCGCACTAAAAGCCTTCAGCAGGCGACGGATAAATCTCAGATTCGCACTTTTAGTCTTAAGCTCTCCCCCTCTGTGTGTGTCTTTGTGGGGTTACTTGGCTTAACTTTAGGAATTTAGTCAAATCTGTCTTTCAGAGACATCATTAAAGGTCAAGACATAGTTGTTTGTAGATACAGTGAAGGATCCAAACACTTTTTTAGCTTGAAAGGGAAAAAATATCTAAAGTGAAGGTAAAGACATTAATAATCATAGTAAAAATATATCAATCTATCCATCTTTCCATCCATCTATCCATATATCTGTCTGTCCATCCGTCCATCCATCCATCCGTCCATCCATCCATCCGTCCGTTCGTCTGTCCATCTATCCATTTGTCTGCATATCTGTCTGTCCATCCATCCATCAATCCATCAATCAATCAATCAATCAATCAATCAATCAATCAATCAATCAATCAATCAATCAATCAATCAGTCAATCAGTCAGTCAGTCAGTAAGTCAGTCAATCCATCTATCCATATATCTGTGTTTCCATTCGTCCGTCCGTCTGTCTGTCCGTCCGTCTATCCATCTGTCTGCAAATCTGTCTCCATCCATCCATCCATCCATCCATCCATCCATCCAACAATCCAACCATTCATCTGTATATCTGTCTGTTCTATCTATCTATCCATCCATCCATCCGTCTATCTATCTGTCTGCATATCTGTCTATCTGTCCATCCGTCCGTCCGTCCGTCCGTTCATCCATCTATCCATCCATCCATCCATCCTTCCATCCATCCATCCATCCATCTGTATATCTGTCTGTTCTATCCGTCCATCCGTACTTCCATCCGTCCGTCCATCGGTCCATCCGTCCATCCATCCATCCATCCTTCCTTCTGTCTATATATTTAATTATCTAACTACACATTTACAATGTAAATCTAGCCACCCTTTCTTTCTTATAATTATCATTCCATTCATCTACTCATACAACCTTTTATACATCCATCCATCCATCCTTTCATCCATAGATTTTTTATCCATCCATCTTTATATGTATTCAGTCATTTTCATCCATACATCCATCCATATATCCATCCATTGGTTTTTCATCCATTCGTAGTCCTATCCGTCCGTCCATCCATCTATCCAGTTTTTTCATCCATCTATCTTTTTATTCAACCATTGTCCTTTCCATTCATCCACCTCTCCATGCATCTATCCATCCATAGATTTTTTCATCCATCCATAATCCTTTTCATCCATCCGTCCTTCCATTCATCCAATTTTTTCATCCATCCATAGTTGTTTCCATCCATCCATCAATCTATCTATCCATCCATAGATTTTTTCATCAATCCATCTTTATATTCATCCAGAGTCCTTTCCATCCATCCATATATTTGTTCATCCATACATCTTTATATCCATCCATAGTACTTTCCATCCAACCATCTGTCCATCCATAGAGTTTTTTCATCCATCCATAGTCCTTTCCATTCCTCCGTCTTTCCGTTCGTCCATCCATCCATCCATCCATCCATCTGTCTTCACATAGTTTTTTTACATCCTTCCACTCATCCATTCCTAGTCTTTTCCATCCATCCACCCCCACCCCATATATTTATAAAGGATTATATATGAACTGAGGTGAATAGTTTTATTTTATTGTTGCCATGCTTGGTAATTGATTAAAGGAATATTCCATAGAGCATCATGGGTAATGTAGTTGTTCCCCATGAATTGTTCTCTAAAACATGACTGTTTCAAAAATGTTGGATGACTTCAGCAAAGCTATATGCAATCTATTAAAAACCTCAGAGCTCACTGCAAGTCTGTTATTAAAAGATTATCACTACTGTAACTCTTTGTAGAAAATTAATGGAGTTTTAACGTGTACTGTATGTTTGAGAAGGATAGAAAATGACTGACACCAGTTACAGTGCAAGAGCAGTTTTCTTGTGGAGAAAATGAATGTGTGTTTTTTTTAACTTCCAGATTTCTTACTGTTGCACTGTATTACATTTGTTACGACATTACTAACAAAATAAATGAATCACTTTCTGGCATTTAATATGCTGAAGCACTCTTAGAGTCTTACTAAAGGGCACATTAGAGTTGTCCTCCCCCCAAAAGTTTAAAATGATCAAGAAAAGCTAAGTGTGTATTTATTAGTGAGCATGTGTGTGTGTGTGTGTGTGAAAAAATGATTGACAGGCCAGTCATGGCAGTGTGCCGGCTCAGTCTGAGGTTGTCCATATTTTCGACAGGAAATGGCTCTCGCGGTATCACACTCTTGAATCTTGCTCGTTAAAATACTGGGGGGAAAAAAAGAAGAAGAAAAAAAAGTCTCTCTCCTCAGCCTTCCTCTTGTTGGCCATGAGAACTTTTTTTTTTTTTTTGCCGGTTAGATTGACAGGTGAGCCTCGGTTACAGTGCGGGCCTCCTGTCACAAGTCACTCTGTAGCTGTCGCAGTCCCGGCATCTGTCAGAGGCGCTCAGCTCCTTCAACAGATTAACATCGCTGACACCGAGAGTGGGATACGGGGGAAAGAAGGGGAAAAAAGAGAGAGCTGGGGAATGTGGAAAAGATTAGCCGGGATGGCTGGAGGGGGGAAAAGGCTGATATGTGCGCTCTGTCTTGTCATCTGTTTCAGCTGGAGCGAAGTGAGGGAAGCTGTCTTGTCTTTTCTCTCCGTCTCTCAATCCCTCTCTCTTTTTTCGCTTGTGTGGTCTGGAGTCTTTTCCTCCCCGGCAGCTGCTCGCCCTCTTAAAAGTTGCTCTGAGTGGCTCTGAAGATGAAGCTTGTGATAGGAAGAGAGCGAAGAGACGTACCTCTGCTCTGCTTTTGTTCTGCCTCAAGAGAGAGGGAGCGAGTAAAAAAACAGGTACTTATGGGACTTTGGTGAACATCTTGAATGCTTCAGAGCTTGACTTTGAAACCTCACACGCCCAGGTGTGTCAAAGGCTCACTTTGAAAGCTGAATCGATCACTTTACCTTTGTCTTGAAACTTTTTTTTTCTTCTTCAAGCCTGGGTTTTATTTTTAAACTTCAAAGTGGGCCCGGCTGCCGGTGTTGCCCTGTGTGTTGGCTGGGCTCAGGGAGGCCCAGGAGCTGCGTCTGAAGTGTTGGTTGAAGATGAGATCCAGACTCTTTCTCCCCACTGTAAATCGCTCTATGGCTGGTACACCCCTGCTGAGTCCAGAAATATGGCCCTCAGGGGTCCGGCTTCAGCAGCAGGTCCCCAAACCCTGCAGAATTCGAGTCGTAAATGGAGATTGTGTGTGAGGTGGAGTGTCTTTTTCGGTGTGTGTTGCTCAGTTCAGTTTCTACAAGATGTTTGAAGTTATTTTAAGTTGTTTTGAAATAAATTTGCTTTTGAAAAATTATAAGTTTGATTAATGTTGTTGAAAAATACTTTTTAAAAATCATAACATTTATCATTATAATGGTTAATGTTAATGAATTTGTGTTTCTAAAATCTCACACCCAACGAATGCAAAATGTTTTTCTGCAAGTTACAGTAGATCAACCAAAAATATAAATAAATACTTTATTTATTTATTTATTTATTTATTTATTTATTTATTTATTTATTTATTTATTTATTTATTTATTTATTTGTTTGTTTGTTTGTTTGTTTGTTTGTTTATTTATTATTATTTTAATTTAATAATTTATTTTTTTGATTATTATTATTTTATTTCTTTAGTTAGTTATTAATTTTATTTATTTATTTAATTAATTTATTTATTTATTTTTTAATTATTATTTATTTATTTAATATTTATTTAGTTGCTATTTAATTTATTTAGTTATTATTTTTATTTTTATTATTTATTTGTTTATTGTTATTTTTAGGTATTTATTTGTTTTAGTTATTTATTATATATTTAGTTATTATTTATATATTTATTTAGTTATTATTTTTATTTTTTTATTTGCTTATTTATTTATTTATTTATTTATTTATTTATTTATTTATTTATTTATTTGTTTATAAGTAAGTAAGCCTTCAAAAACATTTGTATTCAATGGGTTTGTGATTTTAGTGATTTTCAAGTACAGCAATACCAGTACATTCTGGCACAATTTAAAGCAATTGTACAATTCATTATCCAGCTTTTTATCTCAATCATGAGAAATGGATTATGAATTATACAGAACAAAGTGTTTTGAAAATACAAATAGTAGAAATATAGATTTCCTGTGAGGGTTGGGTTATGGGGTAGGTTTGGGGGAAGAGAACAGAATATAGTTTCAATAGTGTAAAAATGATTAAATCTATGGGAAGTCCCGTTAATATAGCTGTATAAAAGTGTGTATGCGTTCATAGTGAGCAGAATACTCACTTATTATTATTAGTAGTATTTATATCTTAAAGATAAAGCGTTTCTGTGTGAAGTGTCTTGTATCTGCTCCAGTGGTGGTCCTCTCTTTTACTCTTGTCCAATTTCAGCACTTAAGTCGAGCGACGGCCGGTTATTGACCCCTGAATGACAGTGTCAGGGCGTCTGTCCCAAGGGGACTTCTGGTGACAGGAATGTGCTTAAGACTGTCTGAGGACGTCCTGCGCGTGACATTGATTGACGAGTCCCTGTTCTGCGCTTCAGCAGCACCTCTGATTTCTTTTATCACTCGCTCTGTTTATTTTCTTTCTCTCGTCTAGTTAGCACCTAAACACTTGAAGGATCACCCAAAAACAAAAATGTACTTCATTTCATTTTTGTTGTTGTTGTTGTTGAACAAAAATAGAGAAATTTTGAAGATTGTTTGTAAATCTTCAGTCAGTGATGTTTATAATAGGAATAAAGAATGCCAATAATAATAGCTTCTAGTAAATAGTGTGTGTGATCAGCTTAAGTGTTTAGGTGCTAACTAGATGAGAGAAAGAAAGTAAAGAGCTAAAATAAAAAAGCAAAAACTCAAACACAATTGGAAATAGAAGATGGTGAGTAACTGATCACAGACCTTTTTTTTGGGGGGGGGGGTGACGTATCCCTTTAACAATACAATGATACAGTTTTACCAAGAAAATGTCACAACACTTAAAGGTGTACTTTGTACAAAAAGTTGGTTGGCTTTCCCTGCACCAAAGGAGAAATCTAAATGTATTTATATGTATTTTTATATTCAGGTTTAGGCATAAAACAAAAAAAATGTTCATCAAATGAAATATTGTCAGGCCGACATCTCCCATAATTTCGATAAGTAGCTCAAACTGTCTGTCAGCAAATGTAAATTCAGACTACTGCGCATCTGTTCACGCATATCCGCCATTCGCGCATGCCTGCCTGCCTGCATGAGCGCCGCTCGTTCACGAGACAATCACAGACATGGGCTTCGTCCGGAACCGCCTACTACTCAGTAGGTACTGCATTTGAATTTAAACGTACTACTCTGCTGTTAGAAAAGTACGTTCTATACAGTATGAATGTGAAAAATGTGAATGGAATTCGGAAGTACTACATCCAATAATTGTCATGGTCACGCCACTTACCTGCGTCAGATGTGTCGCTTCACTTCCATTCATAAATTCTCTCTCGGGGCATCATGGGATAGGGCAGCGTGCATGGGATGCACACTTCAGAATCTCGCCGGAAGTAGTAAGTCATCCGGGTACTTCTCTCATACTGATTTTTGAATTTTATGAATTCGGACATACTACTCGGCTCGCATACTGATTTTAGCGTATTATATAGTATGGAAGTATGCGGTTTCGGACGCAGATACCGTGAAATCAAATGCTGAATTGAAACTTTGAAATCGTGAATCAATAGTGGAGTTACTTTTGCACGCTGGAGGAAGGACGACACCATAGCTGACGTATAACTGTTAGACAGGAAATGTTCTGTTTTAAAACTATTTTAGTCAGGCTAAGCTTATGTTAGATTGTGTTGATATAAAATATGCTTAATTGCACAGACGTGTTGTTCAGCCACTGAAATCTCCCGGCAAAAGATTGATGTGACTATTTTCAGTTTTATAAGAGGCTTTTGACAGGATCGATGATGTAGATTTTTATTTAGTTTATCAACAAAACATCAGTAAATAGCGCTATTCCGCCTAACCTGCTTTATTGAGCTGAAGTTGCTTTTATATTCACATTGGGTCATTTTTGAACAATGACAGCCTTCCTAAACTGTTTATAATGCTACTCTGAATATTCACTCTGAAATAGCATGCAAGTTTGGCTACTGTAAGTAATAAATGTAATTCCTGCACGCCGCCGGCCAAACACTAACTTGCGAATGACATGAACTAGTGGGTTGTCTGCTGTTGTGATGCAGCGTGTTCACGATTTTCACGATAGCACGCGTTCGCGATTTCAGGAGGCGTGGCTTTGAATCACAGTCCCTCCCCACCATCCTAAGAGAATATGCTAAGCGGTTAGCAATTTGGCAGATCACCTACTGCACCTTTAAGGTGTTTTAGAATGAGCAAAACTACGTTTCAAATGTTTCGCAGTGTGCTCAGCCTGCTGCTTTTTCCATTTTTTATCACCACACGATCTCTTATAACAAAATCACATGACACTTTTTAATGCACGATTTGTTCAGTAAAAGTGTTTCCATTATAATTTATGCGCATCTTTTCTTAAGGAATAAAAAGTCTATCCTGCTTAGTAATGCACACACATATTTTTTATGCGCATTTTTTAATATTGGGGTTTCCATCAACCACTTTATGCGCATATGCAAAATGGTTGGGTGGAAACATAGCTAATGATGACAACTTTCATTTTTGAGTGAACTGTTCACTTAATAAACGAATGCAATGATTTTTCCGTGGAAAACGTCACCAGTTTCTTTGATCAAACCTGATCGCTAGACCTGAGGAACGCAAAGACTGTGAAACTTCAGGCTTAAAATCCAGCAGATTATGCAGTGCCATGAGCAGCAGGCTCAATCAGGCAGATGTGGTGTGTGTGTATAAGCAGCAGCTCGGTCGTCTCAACAATAGGATCTGACACTCAGGTGATTAGCAGGCATTATGGTTTGCTGGAGGGGTCGAGGTGGGAGATTTGAGGGGGGTTTGGGCTCTCATTAATCTCTGTCTGTCACTGGTGCCCCCACGCCAACTACCCTCCACACCCAGCCTGTCCGTCACACGCCGCCGCGGCCTCTTTTTGTGTTTTTCTTTGGATAGTTCAAGAATTACATGCAACCACACAAAGTGCACCACACCTATGAAGGGTCCAAGCGTATCGCCCGTCTCTGGGGGCTTTTCAGCTATCGTGGGACGTTTTTCTGCCTGCTTTTCCTCTGTTGTCTTATCTGCAGTGAACATGACAGCTTCTGGTGTGGATTTTTCCATTTCTCGAAGAGCATTGTGGAAAGATTTACATTGTGGTCACTTATTTTGTTATAGTGGTATTTGCTTGTTCATACTTGGGGTTTCGAAAGAAAACCTTAATTCTAATGCCGAGTATTAAAGTCTGGCACATAGTGCATACAGTGTTGTTTATGGTACAGTTGTGGAAGATGACTTAAATCATGTGGCCTAATAAGGAGAGATGTGCAATGCATTTTTTTAGTGATTGATTTATGCATTTTGGGTTATTGTATTTTTTATAAAAACAGAATGGAGGGAAATGCACAGACAGAAGTTTTCAGTAATTTTTTATTACAAAAAAAAAAAAAAAAACATTTTCTTATGTATTTATAGTGAACTTTCCCTTAAAATTGCTGTATCTTGACCAAATATTATCCCATCCTTTCAACGTATACGTCTAATGAAAAGCTTATTTAATCATTCAGATAATGCAAACCTTAAACTGACACTTACAAGTAGTTTAGTTTAGTTTAGTTTAGTTTAGTTTAGTTTAGTTTAGTTTAGTTTAGTTTAGTTTAGTTAAGTTTGTTTTAGCTTTTGTTTTGTTTTGTTTTGTTTTGTTTTGTTTTGTTTTGTTTTGTTTTGTTTTGTTTTGTTTTGTTTTGTTTTGTTTTGTTTTGTTTTGTTTTGTTTTGTTTTGTTTTGTTTTGGTTAGTTTAGTTAAGTTTTAGTTAAGTTAACTTTGTTTTAGTTTTGGTTTAGTTTAGTTTAGTTTAGTTCTGTTTAGCTTAAGTTAAGTTTAATTAAGTTAAGTTAAGTTAGTTTTAGTTTTGTTTAGTTTTTGTTTAGTTTTAGTTAAGTTAAGTTAAGTTAAGTTAAGTTAAGTTAAGTTAAGTTAAGTTAAGTTAAGTTAAGTTTTAGTTTAGTTTAGTTTAGTTTAGTTTAGTTTAGTTTAGTTTAGTTTGGTTTAGTTTTAGTTATTTACGTATTTCTTTAGGCACAAAAGTAAATTGATAACGATTTGTGGAATATCTTATTGTCCTTAAACGTCGCCCAAGTGGCATCCACTCAAAATATTTGTTTAAGTGGTGCGTGCTGTCTCCTACTATTTTATGTGCCATTCTCAACACCTGCTGTTCATGATAGGATGCAAGACTTTGCAGGGGAACTCTTAAAATTTTTAAGGACAAATTAACAATGCCTTGAAGACGATTCTTGTTTTTCCCAGCAAACAATTTTGTGTTTAACAGACATCTAATGGACATCTAAATGTAGACAGCTTGGCTAAAACAAGGCTAAACTTGGGCTGTTAGTGAAAATCGAATAGACATCTAAAAAAAGAATTGCCCACAACTCGACTAGACGTCAAATAGACTGATTAAACGGTCTTTATATGTTTAGTCATTCATTTTTTTTTATTTGATAACTAGTCTAGTTTTGACTTATTCTTTGATGTCAATTAGATTTTCACTGACAGACAACAAAGTCTAAAAAATAAAGAGAAAACAAACAAATAAAGGAAAATCACAAAATACTTTCTATAAATTAATTATAAAAGGTCTTAAGAATAACTCTCTTTGATGATTGTTAATAATTATATGTGTGTTTTAATCAAATAATTGTCAATGATTATTCCTAGATACCTAAATTCCTCCACAACCTCGACCGGTGTGTCAGTAGTTTTGTGATCCATGGTCACAAATGTCACAATAATTTCATATATAATTTTCTTAAATGGGATATACATAATAGATGTTGTTTTGAATATATTTCAAGATGAACGTAAGATGATCGTTATATATTAAAATGTTACAAAGCACTTGCCAAAAATGTTTGCATGTAGGCTGTATGCAAAAAATAGCTATATAGATTTCCATGTAGAGCATTGATTTTTCTGGCTTGAAGGATTCAGTTCGTTCCCTGCTGAGAAATGAAACGTGATTCTCATCTTCACGCACCGTATAGCCTGCCCATCTCATACCCCTCCAGCAGCACAGCATGCTGGGTACGACGCAGAGCAGCTAACGTAGCTTGTCAGCACTAGCGAGGGTAAAAGCCAGCACCCGGAGATGGATGTAGGGAAAGACGGAGCCTTTTTTCTTTTTCTTCTTTTTTTTTCTTCCCAGCACAGACACAAAGTACTGTATGTTTTACACAGTGGCTTTTGCATCCACTAAATGTGAGTGCGCGTGCATGTCTGTGTGTATATTTGAGAGAGTGTGGAAGAGTGTGTTTTGTCAGCTCTTACAGGCACAGCTGGGACTTGTTAGGGGCCCAGGAAACTGAGGTTTGTGCAGGAGGAGGAATAGCAGGACTTGGAGGGGGGGGGCCGCCGGCCGTGACAGGCCCATTTCTGGACCCTCTCTCTACCACTGACTAGCTCCTCCATACTGTGCAACCAATTCTTAATGGATACGTACAAGAGACCTCCGCGGTCAGAGTCACAACCCATTATCCGGCCCACAGGTGAAGCCTTGTGATGTCTACTTATTTCTCCATTTG
Source organism: Danio rerio (assembly GCF_052040795.2). Classification (NCBI taxonomy): domain Eukaryota; kingdom Metazoa; phylum Chordata; class Actinopteri; order Cypriniformes; family Danionidae; genus Danio; species Danio rerio. Next base: position 8,861,687 of record NC_141024.2, read on the forward strand.
TAGATGAGGGTCAAGTATCTTTTCCCCCTCTGTTTGCCCATCCACATCATGTGGCCGGTTAGAAAAGATGGCTCTCTGCACCCCGGCTGTCAGGTTGTCGGTAAACACGCTGACTGGAAGGACTCATGGGACATTTTAGCCCTCAACGCCGCTTGACTGATGCCGTGCGGACACATCTGGCTCATTTGATGGGCGTCTTAAAGGGGTAGTTCACCCCAAAATGAAAATCATCATCACCAGGATTGTTCTGTGGGTCTTTCATTTATTTTCTGTGAATTGGGGTCTTAAGATGGTATCAAATCAGAGCAGCAAAACTTAAATTCATATTATATTGTCATGGCATTATTTTTTGTAAGTAATTTTTACCACATTTAATCAATTGTTGGATAAACTTTTTATTCGATAAGGAAAGATGCGCATAAACTACGATGGAAAGACTTTTAACAAACATATTCCAGTATGCGCATCAAAAAAGTCATGTGATTTTGTTATAAGAGATCATGTGATGGTATTAATGTGTGTGAATGGATAAACCAGCAGGCTGAGCACACTGTAAAACAGGGGTTCTCAACTGGTTTGGCCAATGGACCCACATTTTTACATGGTCATCAAGCCGCGACCCAAATATTTAGGAACTATAATACAATTTTACAAATTATAATTCATTTGTATTTATTTGTTAACATAAACAAGTAGTGACAGATAAATCAAAATCACCAAGACTTACAAATAAACAATATTTTATTACTGTCATTTAACAAAATGTATCGAATTGTACAAATATTACAAAGTAAAAACGTCAAATACTGTAATAAGTGGTTAGGGTAAGGAAAGGTTCAGTTACCATGAACTAAACTGAACTGTTAATAAAACATGTTGTCTGGTTTCTAAATGTTTAATTTAGAAGGTTTCATGCACCTCACCACATATGACACTGAGGCTTTAAGTCTTTTTTGTCGTCAATAAATGTAAATCCATACTTTACATATTCTTGTTGTCGTACTTGCGTTTCGACATATTTGTTGCTATTATACATTAAATTTCACATGTCAAATGGTGGGGTTGTCGCGCATGCATTTCAAAATAAAGGTCCAGTATAAGCAAAATAAGTAAAAAAAAATTTTTTTTTTTGACCACACATCCATGACCCACTGAAAATGTTTTTGCAAGTACCTTATAAATTACTTATAAATTTGTTGTGCACAATATATCAGCCAATAAATGCTTATTTAAATTTTAGTATTTGTTATTAGCCTAATATAAATAAATTGAAAATATGAAAATAAATTTCCATGTGAATGTTCCAGTAGGTTGCATAATTTCACTCTCCTAAAGAGATTGTTCGCTCAAAACTGACAATTCTGTCATAATTTACTCTTCTTCATGTGGTTTTTAAATCTTTAAAAGTTTCTTTCTTCTGTTGAACACAAAAGTAGATGTTTTGAAGAATGCTGGTTGCTGTACCCATTAACTTCGATAGACGAAAAGTAAAAATAAAAACTATAGTCAGTGGTTCCCAGCTACCAGCATTTTTAAAAATATCTTCTTTTGGTGTCAACACACTCAAAAAAAAAAAGCCGTTTGCTGTACAGTATGTTTAAACTACTTATATAAATAAGCTGAAACAACACAATTCGAGAGTTTTTTGGGACAACTTAATTGTTTCATGTTCAATCTACTTTTATTTGTAAAAACTAACAACATAACTTAAGTTTTTCATGTTGTCCCAACACAAATTGTTTGTGTGGAACCCAGCATGTTTTTTACAGTGTTGAAACTCAAATAGGTAAGTAAAGGATGATAAAATCATGACACAATTTTCATTTTTGGGTGAACTGTCCCTTTAATGAGTGAGTTGAATTAATTATTCCGGTAATTATTTCCAAATGCTAATTCATTTTACAAAGCAACTGATGTAATTGAATCACTTACTCAGATGTTCTGAGGACACTGTGTTGCTCCTTAATTCAGAACAAAATAATTTCCTGTGTCTGTAAAAAAAGTCATTCAATGTTTGGTTTATTGAACTCTAGTATAAAGTCAGCGCTGCGTTTGCAATCATGCAGGAATTTGGAAAAACCGCACTCATTGTTTTATATCATGATTGAGTAAATGATGACAGAATTTTCATTTTTGGGGTGAACTAACCCTTTAAGTATGTGGCGGAGGAAGCACAACTGGACAGATTTGGTTGTTAATTTGAGGCCAACACGACCCTTTTTGCTCCCTTTAACACTTTGAACATCTCACTGTGAATTATCCGTCCATCATAATGGATTAGGAATCATATCACATAGTTTTCCGTCCTGCACGGCAGTCTGAGAGAGAGACGCTCAGAGCCCAGAGGGAATATCATACACTAGAAAGTGCTGCTCGGAGACTCGATGGTGAAATCCAACAGATTGCTGCAAAACAAGCCAAGGTTTAATGCGATTCATTTCGTAAACGCCCAGCCAATATCGTTTTTTTCCCCCCACTTCAGCGTGTTTATAATATTGAATAATTTAAGGGCTTTTGTGTGCTCTGACATGTTTTAAATCCGAGCAGCCGATTGCTCAACGCTAACACAAGTGCAGTGGGACACGTTAAAACCTCAGCTTTCCAGAGTTAAGCTTTTAGACTGAAACCCGGCCCTAATTAAAGGAATAAAATAAACAGCAGAAAGGCAAATAATAACATCGTAAAGCGGTGTTACAAGAGTTGGCGCGGACCTCGCTGGCGTTGTCCAGGTCCAACCTGTTAAAAAGGGGGGCAGGCGGTGGTGGGCGACCGCGCCGGGCGTTTATTGGGATCTCTAATGTGGTCCACCGGGCTGGTGCCAAGTGCTGTGTCTCCATCCTGTACCACCCTGATCCGGCATGGCAACTGCTAACATGCTACAGTAGGATTGTATGTGCTTCTGGGAGTGGACTCTCTTGTAAAGTGCGGGATTGGTCCTCCACCCTGCTTCACTGGTCCATTCAGAGTTCTGCTTTCTGAGAAGTAGAAGGTTTAGTTTATTTATTTATTTGTTTTTTTGTTTGTTTAATTTATTTATTTTATTTTATTTTATTTATTACTTTATTTATTTTTATTTATTTATATATTTTTGTTTTATTTTTAATTATTTATTTATATTTATTCATATTTATTTATTTTATTTATTTATTTTATTTATTCATTAATTAATTCATTTATTTTATTTTATTAAACATTTTTATTAAACCTTTTTATTAAACAGTTACATTCATTAAAATGCTAGTTTGGCCACATAACATGTTTAGGAATAGACAGAAAACAAAATTTCCATTGAATGTAATATTTTTCCCACTAAATGTAATAATTTTCTCTTGATTTTTCCTCTTTATTTTTATTTAAATTAAATATAAACTAAATATAGTTTTTTATTTAATATTTTTTCCTAACATATACATTGGGGTGGACTAATTTTTGCACAGTCATCTTGAGGTATTTGGTTAAATTAGTTCCAGTTTTGGCTTTGGTACTGACTAACCAAATGTTTATCTTATTGAGTAGCATCCAATAGAATCCTATTGAATAGCATCCTGTGTACAGTAGTGGTTGTGCTCATTTTTGCTGGGAACTATATATGTTTAGTTATGTATTTATTTTTGTATGTATCTAAAAACAAAATCGGTAACACTTTATTTTGATGGTCCCTATTGCACATTTCGTTGACTAAAAGTTGCATTGCAACTACATGCAAATTACTTCTCATTTGAGTATTAGTAGACTGCTTAATATCTGCTGATACTACTCCTTCAACACATTTAACTGACTATAAGTACTGCAAGTACAAGTCAACTTACTCTAACCCTAACCCTAACAGACTTTTTCTGATGTCTGAAAATGATCTTTCCCAATTTAATTGTTTCACATATAAAGATTAAAATAAGAAACATATAATCCATGCAGCCGAAGAAAATATGTTGTACGGCTGATTAGACAACGTCCAAGCTTTCATTCTCAGATAAATGATCCTTTTAAGACACAATAAAGCAACGTTAAAAAAAAAATAAGAGATACAATTACACATTCATTTGATTTCATCCCTTTTTATTACTTTTTGATTTAAGAACGAGTGATATATGAGCGTGCGAGGGCGGTTTTCAGCAATAAGTCGCGCGTTTTCGAAGCTGCATTTTAAGACACTTCAAAGGCTCGGCAGAGGCGTCAAAGCAGCTCCAGACACAGCAGGCTACCGTACCTTCTGGAAAACTGGCCCAAATCAAACATTCTGACAAACAATGATCCTCACGGCGGTGATTTACCGAGCAGATATAGCAAGCATTTTTGGAAGTCCGCCCCAGCACCTCAACAGAAGTCGATTGGTATCTCTAAAAAAAACACATGCTCTGTTTGCCTTTGACTGCGAGCCATTAGAAGTATCATCATTGCAGCAGATAAAGCGAAGGCCAGGAAAAGTGGCCTGTTATGATTTAGAGGCTGCGCTTTCTACCAGTTTTAAAGCAGAACCTGTTTTAGGGGATCAAGGGGATTGAATAGCCGGGGTGATAAAGGGCTTTTAAGTGTTTTTTTTTTTTTTTTGTGTGGCTCAGAGGTGGCTTGGCCCCGTTTATCAGTGCTGCCACGGGTCGCTCGGTCTAAAACGCGCTCCAAACCATCTGTTCAGCCTCACTCCGAGTCACCACGCGGGTGACATCATGACATGCGGTCTGGTGAGCGGAAAAAATTCCTCCTGTCCACCGTCGGAGAGGCCGGACAGCTGGAGAGCAGGGTGGGGAAGGAAAACAAGTGAAGGAGGGAGAGAAAAGGAGTCGTCAGCGAGGGTCTGGCAGGTGGGGTGGTTTTGCTCTGTCATCGCTGGTGTGGCTGTTTGATCCGTCATGACTGGATCCGCTGGGGATTAAAGCTGTGGCTCTGAGGTTAAGCTCTCTCTCTCTGTTCTCACCAGTGCTTGATCACCCTGATGGCTTTACATGGCGCTTTTTGGGATCTTGCTATACTCTTATCTTTTATTTTAGTGTCATTCCACTCTTGTGGCTTGGATATGTGGGCAGTTTGTTAAAAAAATTAATTCAAATATGCAGAAATGTGCATTTAAGCATCTGTAGTGTTGTTTCAAAGCTGTTTGTTTCTGTTGAACACAAAGAACTTTTTATGAATGAATCAAAATTAATTTATTCATTCATTCATTTTCTTTTCAGCTTAGTCTCTTTATAAATCTGCGGTTGCCACAGCAGAATGAACCGCCAACTTATCCAGCATATGTTTTACAAAGCAGATGCCCTTCCAGCTGCAACCCATCACTGGGAAACACCATACACACTCATTTATCCAAACACATACTCTACGGACAATTTAGCTTACCCAATTCACCTATAGCGCATGTCTTTGGACTGTGGGGGAAACCCTGGAGGAAACCCACGCCAACATGAGGGGATATGCAAACTCCACACAGAAATGCTAAATAACCCAGTCGAGGATCAAACCAGTGACCTTCTTGCTGTGAGGCGATCGTGCTACCCACTGTGCCACCGTGACACCCCTTAATAAAAATTAAATCTGGATAGTTTTGAAAGAAGTCTTGTACTCACTGCTGTTAGTTCAATTTAATTTGACATTAAATATCTAATCTGAATCCAATTATGTTTAAATGTTAATATTTTAATATTAATATGTGCTCAAAAATATTTCTTCTTATTATAATATATTATATTCAATTATATCCCGATATTTTGAAAGAAATCTTGTCCTCACAGCTGCATCTTTTTAAAAAATGAATCTATTTAATTCATATGATATACATTTTCTGCAGTCATTACTTTGTGTATACTTATGCTTGGTGCTTATAAATGTAAAAAAATATTATATTGTAAAGTATATTATTTAAATTAACATACTGATTCTGTGCTTAAGAAATATTTCGTATTATAATGTATAAAATATAAGATTTTAAAATGTATATTTTATCATTTTTGTTTTATTATGTTTTAATATTTTTAAAAATTATGATGTCAAATAGTATTTTTCAGCAGTCATTAATTTAGAAATACTTGTTCTTGCTTTTTTATTTAATTAATTATGTAATTTATATCTAATTAATTATGCTTAAATTTTTATACACATTTTCTCTAATACATTTTAAAAGAAACATAATATGTCGGTATAATAGCCCAGTGGTTAGCGCACTCATATATGATGCAGAATCGCTCCGAGCAACCCGAGTTCAAATCCAGGCTCGTGGGCCTTTTCCGATCTTATTCCCTTACACTTCACTTTCTGTCAAAATTACTGTCCTGTCAAATAAAGGCAAAAATAAAAAAATAAAAAACTCATTTGATGTCAAATATGAATTTTCAGCAGTCATTACTTAAGACTTACTTATCCTTGCTTTTTTACATTTAAATAGTTATCTAATCTATATCTAATTATGACTACATTTGAGGATTAATTTTCTTTTTCTTATTATTCTTATATTATATAAAATATAGTAATATTCTATATAAAATATTAAATGATCGTTTAAAAAGTTATTAAAAAGGAAAAATCATGTTACATTTTTTTTATTTCATATGAGGTCAAAGATTAATTTTTAGCAGTCATTTAGAAATGCTTTTTGTATATTTAAAATATTATGTAATCTTTATCTAGTTAAATGTTTAGCCAACAACAACAATATTAACAACAGCAATAATAATAATAATAATAATAATAATAATGAATAATATTATATATTACACATTTTGAAAACATGTTGTGGCTTTTGTTTTTTATTTTAATTTTAGTACAGATGTACAAAAAAATTAGTTTATAAATGTTAAAATAATGTCATAAATACTTTTACTTCTACATGTAATCAGTTTAATGTATCCCTGATGCAACATAAAACATATTAAAAAAAAGGTAAAAATAAATCTTCTAATATTAAACTTACTATTATTACTTTTAAAAGAAATATATTTTCAATCATCGTAATCATAATGCTATGACACATCCAGTATTAAAACCCCAGACATATCAACAATAATCACTTAATTTTTACATACAGGGGATAAAAACGCCTCTCATGACTGGGTTTATTTAGTGTGCAGTGTGCATATATGTGTAAAATCCATCCAGGAATTGAAGTGGCGGTTTATGACAGGCAGGTTAACGAGGGTGAGGAGCTGTTGGGATCAGGGTGGTCTTGGACCGAGAGAGACGAATTACACCCACAGATGCGTTAAACTCACCGGGGGCTCATTGAGACTGAAGCATCTGAAACACTGCCATCTCTGGTGAAATGACCAACCCAGATGCACTGCTGCGTGGACACAAAGAAGTCTCAGACATTTTATCCATTCTGACTTTCCACAGCTGTCAAGTTTTTGTTCATTCAGCAGCCTTATTTGCAACCCGTATTTTAAAGATTAATTAATATAAACATTTTAGTCTTCAAATATGTGGCACACTCAAAATTATTTATTAATATTATTATATTACAGGTCAGTTTGGCAGAAAAGATTCATCAGAAATTATGATACATTATATTAGATTATAAAATACATCATATAATATTATGAAAGATTAATATTTCCTTTACAAAAACCTCAGATTGTCAAAAGATTACAGGCATGTTGAAGTGATATATAATTATATTTATGGATTTGGAAAGTACAAAACTAATTTTGTGACTCGTATGATGTTCTTGGGTCAATTAGACTCGTAAATGTATCGTTAATGGCAGCAGCGCAGACCAAAAAAAGGGGGTTTTGTTATGTCAACTTCTCATCTACCCACTAATGGATGTTATTATTATAATTTTTTATATCATTTTTATAGTTTCAAGCATTATAATTTTTCTGTGATTCATAAGTGGGATCTTGTTGTTGCTAGCACTATGTTATAGTGCTTAGGCTACAGTTAATCAATCCATCAATCAATCAATAAATCCGTCCATCCAACAATGAGTTTGTTAATCTATCAAATCAATCCATCAATCATTCAGTCGATCCATCAGTCAACCCATAAATAAATTAATCTATCAACCAATCCATCAATAAATTAATCAGTAAATGCATCAATCCATCAATCAATCTATCAATAAGTCAATAAAAACATCTAGCAATCCATCTAGCCAGCAATAGGTTCTTCAATCTATTAAATCATTCCATCAATCACTCAAATTATCCATCAATCAACCCATCAATAAATTCATCAATCAATCCATTAATCAATACATTAATCAATCAATCTATCAATCAATCCATCAATCAATCCATCCATCAATCCATCAGTCAATCCACCCATCCAACAATCCAGCCACCCAACAATAAGTTCATCAATCAATCCATCAAACATTCCATTAGTCAATCAATTAATCAATCAATCAATCAATCAATCAATCAATCCATCAATAAATCCATCCATCAATCAATCAATCCATCCAACAACCCATACATCTATCAATCCATTCATCAAACAATAGGTTCATCAATATATCAATCAATCCATCAAACATTCAATTAATCAACTAATCAGTAATCAATCCATCAAATAGCCCATCCATCAATCAATCAATCAATCAATATATTCATCCATCCAACAATAAATTCCTCAATTCGTCAAACTAATCCATCCATCAATAAATCTATCAGTCAATCTATCAATCAATCAATCAAAACTATATCCATCAATAAATCCATAAATCAATCCATCCATCCATCCACCCAACAATCCATACATCTAACAATCCATCCATCCAGCAATAAGTTCATCCATCCATCAAATCAATCCATCAATCAATCCATCAATGCATCAATCAATCTATTAATCAATCCATCAATAAATCCATCCATCCATCCAACAATAAGTTCATCAATCCATCAAATCAATCCATCAATCAATCAATAACTTCATCCATCCATCCATCCATGCATCCGTCCATCTAACAGTTAATCCTTCAAATCAATCAATCCATCAATACATCAATTAATCAAATAAATGAAGGGTCGTAGTACTTAAATTAGTAAATTATATTTTATCTAAATAGATTTTTTTAATTAAATGGTTGAGAATAAGTGTATTTAAGGTAAAAAAAAAAAGAACTGTAAACAATCAGTATTTTTAAATAGTTTTAAAATGCATGAAATGCTGAAAATATGAAAAGTCAAATGCTTGCCATCTCATCACAGAAATGTTAAAGAAAATATCAGTTAAAATTTAACAGAACACTACCAGTATGCATCATGTGAGATTAATATTACTGTATATAACATTAAACAATCAGAAATCTAAATTTTAGCCATCTTTCTTACGTTCTTAACATGTTAAAAACACAAGCATTGGTCAAGCAATCATATTTGGCATCAGTAAGCATTCAAACTGAGCCTCCTTTGATTTTTATTGGTGCATCCGAAGTGTTCGTGAAGGCCCAGTTCTAGTAGCTGTTGGTTGCCAGTTGTTTTATTGCATTCAGTGTGGTGTTGGTAGTTTGGCTAATTAGCATATTAATATTTTAACATAATAATGATAATGCTAAAACATATCCTGTGTTAAAACCACTTTATGCAGCGCAGTTTTCCAGATATAAGCAATAACATACAGGGGATATGTGAAAAACACAAACATCGATCTTGCCTTCATATTTGGCATCAGTAAACGCTTACACCCCGCCTCCTTTGATTTGATTGGCCACCTCAGCTCTTTTGAGTTGACATTTACCAATCAGTGACCAGTTCTATTATTTAGAAGCCAGGGCTTCTGTCATATTCATAGCAATATAAGCACTCATCACAAGTCTTCAGGATGGCCCAGTCCTGGTAGCTGTGGGTCGCCAGTTGTTTTATTGCATTCAGTGTGGTGTTGGTTATTGGGCTGCGGCCAGTGGGTGTTGAGGGTACTTCATTTTGGTCTGTGGTCGCCTCACTCTATACACCCCTCCTGTCTTTGTCGATCCAATAAATAGCCCCATTTATGAAACCACCTTTTCATCCATCCGCCATATGACGTAACCGGACTCTTAAACCAGCTTCCCGCCAACCGGCTTTTGGTCTGATAGGTCTTTTTTTATCTGCGCGAACGGAAAAAGCTGGCTGTGTCTGCTCTGCGGTGCGACCGGGTTGAATGCGTGTGTGTTATAAAGATGACCACACACGAGTCCATGGTTCCTGGGTTCCCCACAGGCGGAGCTGTCCTGCCAGGCCTGTTTGTGGAGAAACTTCTGGATCACGTCCTTCAGTCGGAGACCTTGAGTTTGTTACAGACCACCTTCTCCATGGACTCAGACTTGAGAAACAGACAGAGAGTAGTTTGTGCGCTGTGAAGTTGTGTTTTTTGACGGAGGTGAGATTTACTGTGACTGGCCTTGGGATGAATGTTTCCTTCCTTCCTTAAACACAGATGGAGGCAGGCATGTACTGCAACACGGGACGCTGAGTGGCAATATCTGTCCGTGATGCTCTGACAGCTTTGTTGACTGCGTTTTATGACACACAGGATGAGTTTTAAGAAAGTGGAAGTCATAAAGAGTAACTTTACACTGGCAGTGATGAAGGGTACTCTCTCTCTTTCTCTCTCTCTATTGAAAGGAGCTCATTTGATCAGTGAGAATACATTAATTTGATAAAAAATAAGTGCAAATAGCTAAATGTTATTGAACTTTAACTGTTTAACTTTAAAAATATTTATGTATTTATTTTCATGCACATTTCCTCCTGTCTTCAGTCTCACATGACCATTTAGAAATCAGTATAATATCCACCCAGCTATGGTGATATGCTATTTATATATATTTTTGGAAGTAAATTGTAAAAAAATATATTTAAAGAAAAAACTTTATTTATTTATTTATTTATTTATTTATTTATTTATTTTATCTATATATATATATATATATATATATATATTTATTTATTTATCTATTTATTTATTTATTTATTTTTATCTGTTTATTTATCTATTTATTTATATATTTATCTATTTATTTATTTATTTATTTATTTATTTATTTATCTGATTATTCATTTAATTATCTATTTATTTATTTATTTATTTTTATCTATTTATTTATCTATCTATTTATTTATTTATTTATCTATTTATTCATTTATCTATGTATTTATTTATTTATTCATTTAACTATTTATTTATTTATTTATTCATTTAACTATTTATATATTTATTTATTTATTTATCTATTTATTTTTTGTTTGCTTATTTATTTATTTGTTTATTTATTTATTTGTGTATCTATTTATGTATCTATCTATTTATATATTGATCTATTTATCTATCTGTCCATGCATCCATCCTTTTAAATCAGCCCTTATTACAGTGTAATACTGTATGGTAGTGGTTAGGGTTTGGTTTATAGTTGGTTCATTGTAACTTTGCATATGTTACTGTTATTATGTTACCTAAATTATTAATTAAGCAAATCACATAATATTTTACCATGACTACGTTTACATGGACAACAGTAATTGAATTGTTTGCCTTAATCTGAACAAGACAACAATATGATTAAGGTGTTTTCATGAGTTGCTTTTTAAAAGTTCTTTTGCGTCATTGCGTCACAACACTAACCACATTTCTTCCGGAGTTTCATGTAATTTTAGGTGTTTCATTTTTAATTTGTCGATTTTAACTGCAGTTTGGCACTTACACTTTCATTCAGAAACATTTCATTCACACTCTCATGACAAACAAGATATTGGATGCGAGTATGAACTGCTGGTAGAGTGGTGTTTTAATGGAATTTGATACCGCACGCTGAAAAGGATAAAACCTCTGCATTTCACCATGCAGGTGTCTGTGGTCCTTCATTGACTCAGTAGGTGCAGAGAATAGTGTCAAACAGTCGCGTGTGTATGGATAATCAAATAAACCCTCAACTCAGTTCTTTCATAGACATTGAAAAAAGTTCTACTCATCCCAAACTGTGTAAATAAAACTTGTAACACTATAAAATAAAGCATTGCCAAAAAATTCACCCCAAGGGAAACATCTTGCCCTTTGTAGAGCGAGGTTCATCCTAACCCAGTAATTTCCCTTTAACAAAAAATGCCTCAACAAAGACACACTGGCTTCTTCTTTGAGGTCAGATGCTTCATCTGGTCCTGATCCTTAGCTTTCAGGCCTGATTTATACTCATCTACTGGTGGAAAACCTTACATGTTACGCAGGTCAGGTCCATCATGTCATCCTCCTCAGATCTGAACAGATCCGCTAGAAAACCTCTCACCAAACAGCACAGCGCCGATAACTCATACGCACTGTCACAGCCACATTAGTCACAATGAAAAAGCATGAACTGTCCAGAAGCTGCAGAACATATCTGGATAATCCACACTTGCGTTTTAAAAAGCAGACATGTCATGATGGGGGAATATGGAGCATGTCTTTAAGTTGCACTGACTGGGCTTTAGGGCCGTATGTCACACTGACAGGCATAATCCCTGGTTTGGTGTCCAGTGGTGTTTCTGTGTCTTTGCGTCCCTCGACTCTCGGGCTCAGCACATCTTTCTCCCTGATTCCATCTGTTTTCATAATGCTTTCCGCAGGTGCCAGTCATTGCTTTCTGAGGCTACTTTTACATTGGTGTATTTTGGTTTTAAAACACACCACTTTTTCTACAGTTGCGCCTGTCATCAAGACTTATACAGAGATTTTGACCGCTAAAAACTACGTATGGTGTTTTAGTTGAACTCTGGGGTTGCATTTTAGTGAGCCACCATGCTGCCGCTTTGTGACAATTGGTTGCTTCAAAAAAAATAATGAACAATTGTGTTCATTCCAAATGAGAGACGTTTGTTTAGCTTTAATTAAATCCGGCAAGATGCTTGCATGCCTACATATTAGGCCTGTGTTGTTTGTAAAGTACAGTTATTATAATTAATGCTTGATTTCTTAATTGTATATACATTTTTTTTTTTTTTATATATATATAGTTCTTTTCTGAATACTGGTAAAAAGTAAAGCATTTGCTACATACATAGTAAAAGAATGTGTATATATATGTATATATAAAATACATTTGTAAAATATTGTAAAATTGTATGTAAAATTATAGAAAATTTCTGTTCATTAACAGGTGTTACATTACAAACTAAATTTAGTAAAAAATATTGGACGTTAAATAAAAAAGAAAATGTCCGGAAAATAACAGACGTTAAATTCCAGAAAATTCCAGAAATAACAAGCGTTAAATTACAGAAACTATCCAGAAAATAATGGACGTAAATTACAGAAAATTCTTAAAACAATGAACATTAAAATACAGAAAATAGCGGCCATAAATTACAGAACATTACTGTAAAATACTGGATATTAAATTACAAAAAAAATGTAATAAAATAATGGACTTTAAATTACAGATTTTTCATAAAATGACGGACATTGAATAACTAAAAAATTGCATAAAATAACAGACAATAAATTGCAGAAAGTATCTGTAAAATAACGGATGTTAAACTACAGGAAATGTTTGGAAAATAATGGATGTTAAATATTAGAAAATTTCCAGAAAATAACGAACGCTAACTTACAGAAAAGTTACATAAAATAATAGACGTTAAATTACAGAAAAATTTTGGAAAATAACAAACGTTAAATTACAGAAATTTTCTGCAAAATAACGGACGTTAACTTACAGATACTTTCCGTAAATCAATGGATGTTAAATTACAGAACATTTTTGTAAAATAACAGACAATAACTTACAGAAAAATTATGTAAAATAATGGACATTAAATTAATGAAATTTCCTGTAATTCCAAAAATGACAGAACATTTCTGTATTTTAATGTCTGTTTTTTAGGGGTTTTTTCCGGCACTCTAGCTGCCATAAAAAAACAAATGTGAAATTACAGAAATTTACCGTAATTTAAAAAATAAAAAAATTGCAGTAATTTTACATTAGATTTTCTGTGTTTTTTGGAGAATATAATATTTAATATGGAACTGTACATTAATATTGTTGAAAGTTATATAAAATCCATAAAATTATACATTTTGAACAGTGCTATAATTCCAATAATCGTACGTGCAAAACATTCCAATGTACGTGCAAAACACGTGACAATTTTCTCTTAATGCAGTTTAACGAATAATGATTGTTTTCATTTTTAAGCACAATATTAAAATAAAAACACACTAGAGGAAGTGTATTCTGGGAAGCTCTTCCTCCTGGTCTTGCTTAGAATCCGCAGCTGTGTTGTTTTCCAGGTAACAGTGTTTTGCAGTGGACTCCTGTGAATCGGGACGGTCTGCAGAAAGAGGTGTGTTTTCCTTGTTATGCTCTGTGTAGCGTGTCTGAAGTGGTCATGGATTGACCGGCTTTTCCCATCTTCCTCCACCTGTCTTTCTGTTGCGTGCCTCTCTGTCTATCAGCTGGTGTTTGTTAGACTGTTTCACTGCCACAAGAAGTTTGTGTGCAAAGTTTGCCGAGTGTAAATAGAGGATGCTGTGAAGTACAGTATGTTTACTTCGTACGCCTGCGGTTTAAGGATGTACAGTATGAAAGTGTTCACATTGTGGTTTCAGTCAGCTAATTGGAAAAGAGTTTCTTTGTCAATGATGAAAGGTTCATACTCTGTGGATGTAATTATTTTAGCTTAGTGTATTTTTACATCCATCCATTCATACTGGTAACAACATAATATTGTTTTCAGCAGTTTTTTTCACTAACCCTTCTTACAGAGTGTCTTTACTGGAAAGGCTTTGGAGCATTTTATCTTATTTTATTTGTTTTGTATTATTTATTTTAATTTAATTATTTATTTGTTTTATGTTATTTTATTTTATTTTTACCCACAGTTGTATCATTTAAATTTTTTTAGATATTATTTTGTTTTATTAACTGTATTTTATTAACTGTTTATTTACTAGATATTTTTAAATGGATTTTGTATTACATTTTTTTTCCATAGCAGTTTTATTTAATTGCTTAAATTATTTTTGAATAGTGTTTTATTTTTATTTTTTTCATTTTTTATTAACTATTTATTACTAGATGTTATTTTATTTTTAATTGCATTTTTATTTTATTTTATTTTATATTTCCCACAGCTGTTTTTTTTTATTATTTGTTATATTGTTTGTAGATATTGTTTCAATTTTTATGTATATTTTATTAACTGGTTATATTAACTGAATATTTTTTAATTGGATTTTGTATTGCATTTTTTTCCCACAGCAGTTTTATTTAATTTCTTAAATTATTTTTAGATATTGTTTTATTTTGTTTATTTGGATTTTATTAACCATTTATTTACGAAATATTGTTTTACTTTTAAATGCATTTTTTATTCTACTTTATTTTACTTTCCCCACAGCTGTTTTATTTAATTAATTTAATTATTTTTTAGGTATTGTTTTTTCATTTATTTATGTATAGTTTTTTATTATTATTTTTATTATTTTATTTATTATTTTATTTTATTTAATTTTTTCCCAAAGCAGTTTTATTTAATTCTTTAAATTATTTGTAGATATTGTTTTATTTTATTTATGTAGATTTTATTAACTATTTATTTACTAGATGTTTTATTTTATTTTCCCTACAACTGTTTCATTTAATCCCTTAAATTATTTTAAATATTGTTTTTTTTTTATTTATGTATATTTTACTAACCATTTATTTTATTAACTATTTACTAGATATTAATTTATTCTTAATTGCATTTTTATTTTATTTTACTTTATCTAAAGCTTTATCATTTAATTCAGTAATTCATTCAAAAGCATTTATCTATGTAGTTTTTATTTATGTAATGTTATTATATTTTTAATTGCGTTTTTTTTTCATGCCATTTTTTCCCATTATAATAGTTCTCTGTAACATCCATGGATGACTAGAACACATACCAACTAAACCCCAGTAAACTCTCATCCTGATTGCATGCGATCTATAAGAAAATGTTTATGAAATGTGAAATTTATAGACCACGATGGTGAATTCCACAAAGTCTCAGAGTTCAGCATGAGTTGCGTTTGGAGAGATTACTCTGTGCTGATGCGATCCAGATGGCTGTGTGCTGTCAGTGCAGGCGTGTGTGCGTGCATGCGTGTGTGTGAGAGTGTGTTTGTGTGCATATATGCATGTGTGTTTGCTGCAGGGTTGTTCTGGCCACCCTTTCGCCGTGCTGCTATCAGCGGTAATTAAGGTCGGCCTGTCAGCCTTTAGAGCCGCTGATAAGAAGGCCTCAGCAGACGTCTCTTTTCCACAGCTTTTTTTACTTTCCGTCATCATTTATAGAAGTCTGACATCTCTGTTTGTGTTTAATAAATGGTGATAGAGTAAGAGATTGATTGGTTTGAGGCTGAGAATATTTGGACATTGCTAGATTAATGCCTGTAATTATAAAATGATATAAAAATGGTGGACTGTTAGCTAGATATTAGCTTAAACGGATAACATTTAGCAGTTTTATCTTGCTTGTTTACATTTTATTTGATGTTATTAACATTTTGTGGATATATACTGTATACAGTTAAAGTCAGAACTATTAGCCCCCTGTTTATTATCCCCGCCCATGCTTTTCTGCACATAATAGTTTTAATAACTAATTTCTAATAACTGATTTATTTTATCTTTGCCATGATGACAGTAAATATTATTGGACTTGCTATTATTCAAGACACTTCTATAAAGCTTAAAGTGGCATTTAAAGGCTTAACTAGATTTATTAATTAGGCAGGTTAGAGCAATTAGGCAAGTCATTGTATAACGATGGTTTGTTTTGTAGACTTTCGAGAAAAAAATATACAGCTTAAAGGGGCTAATAATTTTGATAATATTAAAATGTTTTTTTATTATTATTATTATTAAAAGCTGCTTTTATTCTAGCCAAAATAAAACAATTAGGACTTTCTCCAGAAGAAAAAATATTATCAGACATACTGTGAAAATGTCCTTGCTCTGTTTCAAAAAAAAATCAAAGGGGGCTAATAATTCTGACTTCAACTATATATACAACTTTGTAGTTTTATTTATTTTGTTTAGTTATATTTTTATGCTAATATTATGTTATTTTTACATTATCTCCCATAATGAATTACAAAATGTTTGAATACCACTAGAGAAATGGTTAATAAAGACTTTGTTTTGATGTTGTGTCTGTAAAAAAAACCTTTCATTTACTACTCTTATTACTTTCTTTATCCTTTATTATATGCAGACTCAATACTTATTATATTTAGTTACAATTTATTTATTTATTAATTTAATTTCCAGTTTCCTTTGAATATTTATTTTTAAATTATTATTTGGCTACCAGATTTTTATATATTCTCATTTTGTAGTTACTAATATCATTATTTTATGATTTTGTCTCTTATTTGCACTAGTGATGTCATGAAGATTTTAATAGACTGCCTGACAAAAGTCTTGTCATCTATCCAAGTTTTAGGAACAACAAATAATAACTTCTAATAAACTGACTTCTAGATAGTCGTTTGGTATAAGATGTGGCTTATATGAAAGGCAAAAGCCTCTAGATTACACTTATTTTACCAAAATATAATATGATCATGCCTTGATTTTTAATGATTTAATTAGGACAGTAAGGTCTGACTTTGATTAGAAAAAAGCACTGAACAGAAATAGTGTACAGTATAGAATATAAAGTCATGCTGCAGTGAAAACAGAATGAATATTGTGTCTGACTCCCATGAGCTTGGAGGACTGCATCCATACATCTCTGCAATGACTCAAATCACTTATTAATAAAGTCATCTGGAATGGCAAAGAAAGCGTTCTTGCAGGACTCCCAGAGTTCATCAAGATTCTTTGCATTCATCTTCAATGCCTCGTCCTTCATCTTACCCCAGACATGCTCTAAGGTGACTGGGCTAGCCAATCCTGGAGCAGCTTGACCTTCTTTACTTTCAGGAGCTTTGATGTAGAGGCTGAAGTATGAGAAGGAGCGCTATCCTGCTGAAGGATTTGCCCTCTCCTGTGGTTTGTAATGTAATGGGCAGTACAAATGTCTTGATACCTCAGGCTGTTTATGTTGTCATCCACTCTGCCGATCTCTCACACCCCCCATACTGAATGTAACCCCAAACCATGATTTATTCCTTCACCAAACTTGACTGATTTCTGTGAGACTCTTGGGACTATGTGTGTTCCGATAGATCCTCTGCATTATTAGTGATGATTGCGATGCAATTCTACAGATGATTCATCTGAAAAATCGACCTTCTGCCACTTTTCCAAATGATCAACTAGAAGTCAAGTGATTATTTTTTGCTCTTACAACTGAGATCGATGACAAGACTTTCATTAGGTAGTGTAATATTGGTCTTATATCATCCTCCAATCTCTTCTCATAACCATATTTAGATTAACCATTGCAAAATATTAATTAATGAAACATGCAGCCCACATCCGTTTAATTTTTGTAGAAACCCGCCAATGTAAAAGGTAGAATTTCTCATCATCTCATCATCATTTCACATATCGGCGCTAAAAATGCTCATTTAAAACATTTTGCATTATTACGCTCCCCCTCCTAACACACACACACACACACACACACACACACACACACACACACACACACACACACACACACAAGCACTTTCCCCCTGTGATCTCCATCTCTGCAGGCTTTTAAATTCGCATTTGGTGTCTAGAAAGCCCTCGTGCCAGGTATGATTCAGCATGTGTTTCCAGGTGTCTCGCTGCCTCTTCCAGTTGGGATCCGCTCGCCAGTCACTCAAACGCCGCCGCTCTGTTTAACTCAAGATTAATACAACCATTACGGCGCTCAGGAAGTGCAAAACCCATATTTTCGGATTGCTTGCACACCGGAATTTATAGCTTTCACCGAGTCAATATTAGCTTTAAAGGCGCGAGGCTGTAGATTTTGCTTTAATGTTTCATCGTGCCCATCCAGAGAGGATGTTCAGCGCAGACGTCCTCCATAACTCTCCGTTTTAACCAGCGATCCGGTTAAACTCTAAAAGCAGCGGATGTATCTCGTTTTTTTTCGGCCAGTAAAAGCAGCCGTGGAAGAACCTCTGTGCCCTGGGGTAGCATTGAATGCTGAACGGACAGCATATTTCTCCACTATAACACACACATGCACTGAACACCGTATTTCTTCACACACACATACACACTCATCCCTGGAAAAGCGTCCCGGCTGTGGCTCGGGGCCAGGGAATGATGGAGAGTTAGGGTTATTTTTATTTTTTTAATGCGCTGGGGCTCCTCCAACACTCAGTTTGTTTAACGCGGCTGGCCTGTATTTTATTTTTATGTGCTGGATCAGCCAGTATCAGGTAGGACTTAGTACTGATGGATTCGGCTGATAGCGTTCTCTGAACTCTTCCCTCCCTGCTAATGGTGTCCTCTGAATTCCTGCACTTCAGATCAGCGGCTCGCTAATATCGAGGTGTTAAAGAAACGGACGGATAGATCTGAAAGATGCTTCGTCTTTGGAATGCGATTGGGGTTTGATAAAGCAAGATTGCATGTAAATTCTAGCCTAGATGTTTAACTTCATTTTAGTGGACATAAATATTATAGGACGTCCATCTGTCTGGCTGTTCATTGCCTTTAAGTCTATTAATTAATCCAGTCAACATCCAGTCTTTATCTGACCATTCATCTCTCCAGTTTTTTCCTCATTCATTCACTCGATCATTCATCTTCCTCCTTCCATTCTTCTATCCACCATTGTACCCATATCCCATCATTAATTCATCCATATGTCGATTCATCCATCCGAATCTTAGTATCTCTACAGTCATCCATTTATACTGTTTATCCATCTATCAATGCATCTATCCATCTATTACATTTATCCCACCATCATTTCTTTGTCCATTCATCTATACAGTACATTCTTATACAGTATTTCGTCATTCATCCTTTCACACATCTTGCCATCATCCATTTCTGTCAACGCCTTCTATTCATCTGTTCATCACTGTCATCCATTCATAGTACTTTCTTTCCATCTATTCATTTGTCCATCCATCCCTTTAACATTGGTTCGTGATTCTTTCTATCCATCCATCTATCCATCCATCATTCTTTCCATCCATCTATTAATCCATCCATAGTTCTTTCTATCCATAGTTATTTCCATCCATCCATCCATCCAGCCATCCATAGTTCTTTTCATTCATCCAGTCATCCATCCTTAGTTATTTCCATCATCCATCCATCCATGCATCCACAGTTTTTTTTCCAGCCATCCATAGTTCTTTACATTCATCCATCCATTCATAGTTCTTTTAATCCATCTGTCCATTTCTTTATCAACAATTCAGTTCTTTCCATCCATCCATCCATCCATTTATCCACCCATCTATGTCTTTATTATACATTCAGAGCTCTTTCCATCCATCTTTTTTTCATCCATTCATAGTTCTTTCCATCCATCCATCTCTGTTCATCATCTGTCCAATCATCTATTTTTCTTATCTTTCAGTCCATCCATCTTTGTCTTTTCATCTATTTGTAGACTTTCCATTAGTCAATCCCAACACCCATCCATCCATCCATCTATCCATCTGTCCATCCATTATCCTTTCCATTCATCCATCCATAAATTGTCCTTTCCATCCATCCATCCATCTGTCCGTCCATCCATCCATCCATCCATCCATTATCAATCTATCCATCATCCATCCATTCATCCATCCACTATAGTCCTTTCCATCCATCCATCCATCCATCCATCCATCATCCTTACCATCCATTCATCCATCCATCCATTCATCATCCTTACCATCCATTCATTCATTCATCCATCCATCCATCATCCTTACCATCCATTCATCCATCCATCCATTCATCATCCTTACCATCCATTCATTCATTCATCCATCCATCCATCATCCTTACCATCCATTCATTCATCCATCCATCCATTCATCCATTGTCCTTTTCATCAATCTGTTATCCTATCCTTTCATCTATCCAACCATCCATCTATCATTCTTTCCATACATCCACCCATAGTCCTTTCAATCCATCCATAGTCTTTTTCATCCATAAATCCATAGTCCTTTCCATCAATTTATAGTTCCATCCATACTATAGTTGATTTGTTTATCAACAATTCGGTTCTTTCCATCTTTCCACTCATCTCTTTATTATTATACATTTATAGTTCTTTCCATCCATCCATCAGTCTCTGTCCATCATCCATCCATTAGATCCACTAGTTTTCCACGCATGTGTAGATAGCATCTCTCCTTCACTTACCTCTCTTTCCATCCATCCATCACTCCCAACACCCCTCCGTCCACCCATCCATCTTTCATCCGAAACCTAGCCATGCTGTATCAAATCAGTTCAAGTTTTGCTTTGAGGTAAAAACAAAATATGAGGTAAAATATCAAGACATTTTAAAATAATAATCTTCCACCCATTCATCCATCTGTCCTCGCAGTATTTTGCACTTCACATTTCTCCCCTTTGTGTTTCCAAGAAGCTTATCTCTCTTCCAGAGTGGTCACGGCTAAGACAACCATTAAACAATTTCAAGCGCTGAAAGTAGCCCGACCTCAGATCTGCATTCGTTTAACATTCCTCCCTCATATTGCCATCATTTACGTCGTACTGTCGTCATACGGTAGGAATGGCAGTGATAAGTCATGTTTAGGACCCACCAGCCCGGCCATTCCTAGCGTACTGTGCGGTGTTCCCTCGCTCCGGTGGCTTAACCGGCACATTTCGTCCCCATCACAAGCTGCCATAAATCTCCCACCCCCTCAGCTATTCATTATCTCTACACTGGCGAACACGCCCATGGACACACACACAACCGATAGAGAACAGAAGGATGTGGCGTATTTTTAGGCCTGCTCGAGGACTCCTGAGAAGAAAGCTTGAAGGAATGCAGAGCACAGAGAGAGGAAATTGAGTGTTGAGGGCGGTGTGGAGATGCGTTGATTGATGGGACCCTTCCCTTTTCTCTGATTGGAGGAGGTGATTGGCCACTTGACCTCTTGGTGATCAATATGGACTCTACTCTATCTGTCTGACAACAAATGTGTGGAGGCCCATTGTGCTTCTGATAAGAGCCATTGTCTTTTTTCTTTACTGCAGGATAGTAAGCTCTGGCTTGCTGTCTGCAAATAGTAGGATGTCTACTAAGCTACTTAGTTAGCATCTTATCACAAGTGATTGGTCCATATTTGCTTGAGTCTACAATGTCTGCTGTTCTGTGACTTGCATACACATGTAAACCTTTACTGGAGATGATTGGAGTTGTTGGCTAAAATAGTCTGATGTAAGCACACTGATACAGTTATACATTGGATTTACTAATATTTAAATGGCTTTAAGTGGTTGTAAACCACTTATATTGGCTGTATTTAATATTAAAAATAATTTTTGGCGTGGTTTTTCAAATAGTCATGTTTTACATCCATCCAAGGCTGCATTAATAGTATTAGTTAATAGTATTAATAGTATTAGGCCTGTCACGATACAGACTCTTGTTGCACGATATATTGTTACAGAAATTGTTGTGATAACAATATTATTGTCATTTTGAGATCATTTTATGCCGCTGATTATATAATACCATAATTATGCAAATAGCCATACACACTTTATAATACTTAGCATTCTTATGGTTATTTAGATTTTATAACTTGATGTTTAAAAAGTCCAATTATTTATACTATTAAATGTCCTATTAGTAGGGTCAGACAGAATCTGCAGACATTTTTTGCTTTTTCTGCAGAGAATTTTGGACCAGATGAATAAAAATGTGCAAATTAAATATGTACGAAGTATACATACAGTAATGCATCTAATTATTGAGAAATTGTTACATTTAAAATGCATTATTTAATTAACAAAAAAGGCAAAATTTGTTTATTAAGAATAATTGATCTATCCCATACAGTGTGTGTGTAATAAAATAAAAATGCTATATTTTTTATAATTTTATTAGTGTTATTTTATTTTTAATGCACTAATAACAAATTAATAATAATAACAATAATAATAAATTATATAAAATGCCATAATAACAATAATAATAATAATAATAATAATAATAATAATAATAATAATAATAATAATAATAATAATATATTATATTAAATGCAAAATAATAATAATAATAATAATAATAATAATAAATTATATAAAATGCAAAAAGAAATATAATAATAACAATAATAAATTATAGAATATGATAATAATAATAATAATAATAATAATAATAATAATAATAATAAAAATAATAATATAAAATGTTTTAATAATAATCCAGGATAGCATAATACTTTACAAAATCATGATGTGCAGATGTATGTACAGGTATATAACTATATGCAATATTATATGTAGCCATATTATGCACAAATTGAAATGTAAATTAAATACTGTATGTTGTTAAATAAATATGTTTGTAAGTAGTGTTGTTGGTTCCCCAATTATGGTTCATGAGATAAATTGCCTAAGGGAAGAAATTGTTCCTCTGTCAGTCCATTACTGTCTCTAAATACGAAATATTACTGACCACAAGCTTTTGAATGACAGTGTATATTATTTATCCGTTTTATAAGTCCCAAATCAGGAGTTTTAGGGAGGAAGCGAGTGTGTCGCTGCTGCAGTCATCACGCCTCTTCTCTCTTCATGGCCACCCATCATATCCAGTGCATAGGAAAGATTAGATCACAGAGGAAAAATCCCATCCTTGTTTAAAGATAAATCTAGCCGGACACGTGCGTCAGGAAAAAAATTGAAGAACGGAAGAATTCAAATTCTCTTTTGCGCCACCATCATTTCCCTGAGTTGGCATGATACCGTGATCTGAATATCATGTGTGTTTACATGGACGTGTGAGCGATTCTCATCCATCATTTCATTCTCTTTATCCCCCACATCCCAGCGCACATCCTGTTATTCGCCTCTCCTCAAGCCGTCCTCCCCGGGTTTCTCTCTTCACCTCATCTTTTCCTTTGATTTTTATTTTTAGCACTCGATGCATTTTGGCAGGGCAGATACAGAAGGGCTCATCGGGACCAGGCAGTGAGGCTGTGGAGCTGAAGGGGAAGTTCCTTTTTTTTTTTTTTTTTGCCCAAAGTAAACTGACTCACCTCAGGGGCAGCGGCTGCCTGTGGTCTAAACCCGACCATAATGAGCACGGCTAGTCAGGAGGTCAGTGTATTAAAAGGCCTCTCTGACAGGACATGTTAGTGCTCCCGGTGCCTCCTGGAACATCACCAGCGTTCGTTTTATTAGTTTGCGCCAGGACACGGTGGTTTTTACAGGCCTGGGTGGCCCGTCTGTGTGCGCATGTGTTTTGCGGGATACATCCCATCTCCGTTGCTTTTGATGGTCAAAATGACAGAATTAAGAGCTGTACGGCGGCCTGTGGGTATCATACTGAGTGTGTGTGTGTTTCTGTCAGGTACACAGGCTTCTTTCTGGAGCTGCAGTGTCAGTCTGGATAGAATCAGGTCAGTCAGTTCCTCAGAGGAGTTGAGGAGAACACGACGAAATAGAATAAAAGAGAAAGAAAGGGTTTGCCAGCGATTTGAGACGCTGATAAGAGGAAAAGTGAATATGCTGCAATCTCGGGATGAGAATAAATGGTGCGTCCTTTAAGATAGTAAAATAGAAAGGGGATATTTTATAAAACTGTAGTGCTCCTGATGCAATATATAGACCATATTTATTTAACAAATAAGGCAATCCCAGAATGTGAACATTAAGACAAAAAAACAACTAAAGTTGGGGGGGAAAGGTATTAACACATCACCATTTTTCTCAGAAAACATATTTCTAAAGGTGCTGTTGACTTGTAATGTTCACCACATGTTGGTAACAACCAAAGAAATCAATATATGCAAAGAAAACAATATTAATTAGTTTAAAAATTAAGTTATGTGTAGGCCCACACGGAATCTGCGCGCGCAGAATTCCGCAGAATTCTGCAGATTTCTGCAGTTTTTTAGCCCATTATAAATTCTGTTTATTTACTTGAGTAAATGTGTAAATCTGAATTTATTCAGTTTTTATTTAGTAATTTATTACTTTTTATTTAATATATTAAAGTGTAAGTTATGATACTCCGCTGGATACTCCCAAAATAATTTAGCAGAAATATGCAGATTTTACTAAAATTCTCTGCAGAAATAGCAAAAAAACGTCCGCAGATTCCGTCTGGCCCTAGTTATGTGTAGTAAAATGAAATGACATAGGAAAAAAGTATTGAACACATGAAGAAAGGGAGGTGTAGAAAGGCAGTGAAAGCCCAGACAGCAGCTGAAATTTCTCAGTAGTTCCTCCTCTGCCCTTCGTCATTGTGAATGAATATCAGCAGCTTTAGTCTAACATCTACATTATTAGAATGATGAAGATGAAAGCAGAGTAAACATTTCAGCAAGACAATAATCCACAACACAGCCAAGCAAACTCTCAAATGCTTTCAGAGAAAGAAAGCCAAGCTGTAGAATGGCCTAGCCAATCACCTGCCTTGAATCTAATAAAAAAAAATTAATGATCAGATTTAATAGGCAAGACTCACAGAACCATCAAGATGTTTACACTTTGCTGAAGTCAAAATCAGACCTGAGCAATTCATGTGACTTCATTTTCCATATGGGAGGTATCTTTAAGCTGCCATCACCAAAAAAGCCTTATTTATAAAGTATTAAATAGGTAAAATTTAAAATATTAAACATTGTTATTACAAATTTTTTTGATATTTTTGTTTTTATACCGCGGATGCCCTTCCAGCCACTAGGAAACACCCATACACACTCTTTCACACACATACACTACAGCACCCGGAGGCAACCCACGTGTACACGGGGAGAACATGCAAACTCCACACAGAAATGCCAACTGCCCAGTCGGGGCTCGACCCAGTGACCTTCTTGCTGTGAGGCGATCGTGCTACCCACTGCGCTACCGTGATGCCCTACTTAAAGATCAGTAACTTGTGTGTGCTAGTTGTATGCTTCTGGGACCATGTTGTTAGCTTAGCAACATGCTAACACCAAGCATTTTATGTCATACAGAGTTGCTTCATATCAATTCGTTTGTTTGCTATCCAAGTAGGTAACCATCTAGGAAAACAGTAAGCTCTCTAGGTTTTGGCAATGATCCAGCAAGTTTCAGTGTTTAAGAGGTCAAAGAAAAAATGAGAGGGAGGAAAAGAAAGCGAGGCAGAGGGAGGATGTTTTAGACACACGCTTCACCACTGACACTCTAGCACACGTGGCTAACGCTAACCCTGAGACATTCTCCAGTCTGCCGCCTCTATTTGTCAGTACACTGGAGGCTTTGACCATCTCAGCTAACACTACATGATGTTCACCCTCCCTTTTTCTGTTACCGCAGTTTTGACCTAACAGGCCACACTCCCAGAAACAGCTGCACTTGACTGACGGCTAGTTATGGCAAACTAATTATTTGCAATGCTATGAGTAGCGTATTGTTCATATGCTCACTGAAGTGATCAAAAGTGACAGTTTTTAAGAAACCACTTGAAAATCCTGATTTATTATTAATATTTGTGACACCAGACCACAAATAAGTCATAAGTGTCAATTATTGGATGTGGAGATTTACGCATTAGCTGTAATCTGAATGTGTAAGCTTTACATTGATGTATGGTTTGATATGATAGAACATCATTTGGCCAACTTTTTGACAACTATTTGCACAAATATTCACTTAATTATTTAACAACACACCAAATTTACATTTCAATTTAAATATAATGACACTAGATCACAAATAATTCAATTCAATTCATCTTTATTTGTGTAGCGCTTTTACAATGTAGATTGTGCCAAAGCAGCTTCACATCGAAGATTGCATAATGGTAATAATATCATAAGTGTCCATTTTTCTGGGTGTGGAGATTTAAGCATTAGCTGTAATCTGAATATGTAAGCTTTCCATTTATGTATGATTTATGATAGGACAACATTTGGCCATGATAGAAGTATTTGACAATTGTTAACGTATTAAGAAAATCACCTTTAAAGTTGTGCAGATGAAGTTCGTAGCAATGTATATTACTAATCAGAAATTAAATTTCAATATATTCACGGTAGGAAATGTACAAAATGTCTTCATAGAACTTTTAATTAAATTTCTAATGATTTAGGGCATTAAATAAAAGGAAAAAAGACCCATACAGTGTATTTTATTGCTGTTCTTTAAAGATAACATAAAGATCTGATCACATTTCTTCTAGTCAGAATCATTTGGGCGTATTTATTATTTTCCTATTATTTATTATTTATTTTACTTTCTTAAAAGCGATAATTGGTGTTAATAATAAAGCTTTAAATTAGTTGTCAATTACTGTCATTGACTCCTTTGAAGTTAAAACAGTTTGCAAGGCAAGTTTATTTATATAGCACATTTCATACATAATAGTAACTCATAGTGCTTTACATAAACTAAAATAAAAGAAAAAAGAAATGATTAAAGGAATAAAAAAATTATTAAAATATGGAGCAAAAAAAGGTTTTAAAGAAATTAAAAATAAAAGAAAGACTTAATAGTGTGATTTTCCGAATGTAGCACAGTGCTCATTCAATAGAGGCACAGCTAAACAGTTGTTTTAAGCCTTGATTTGAATGGGCCTAATGTTGGAGCACATCTGATCACTTCTAATTCCAGCAGCGGGGGGTGTATTAGCTAAAGGCAGATTCACCCTACTTTAAACAAACTCTTGGAATATCTAATTTACTTGATCCTAATGATCTGAGAGATCTGTAATATAATGAGGTCCTAGGCCATTTTGTGATTTATAGTAGACAAGTAGTAATACGTTAAAATCTATTCTGAATGTAGGGAACCAGTGTAAAACGATGGTGTGGTGTTGTCTAAAAATGCATGTAAACAGGTATTTAGAAGATGATAACAGAATAAATTAAGAAAATATGTTTTACTAAAACACATAACCATAAATTATCAAGAGAAACGTACTTCCAGAGAAACAGACTTTTCAGTAGCCTCTTTTTTTGTAGCTGTGTACTTAATTATACGCATATATATATAGAACATTTCAATGTGGTCATGTCATTGGCCCATAAACATTTCCTGCTTGTTATCAAATTATTTCATAACTGTTACAAGAGGCAATTTAATCATAACCTAATGTTAAACTGCTATCATAACATTATTTATCAATATTTGGCTCTTGTTAGATTCTCAGAGGCAATAGAAATTAAAAATGTAAAACATGAAATACATTGGGACCATTGTTTATGTTTACATCCCTCATGATGGTCTATACAGTATATGTTGTCTTCAGCATCATTACTGTGTAGTTTCATGCTTAAGTACCACACATCTATAGATCGTCGACAGGGAATTGGAAGTGAATCTGTCAACAGGACCTATTTTCAATCGCAGCCTGTCAAAAATGTGCTGTCTGAAATCTAATTAAGTGTGTGTTCTCCTCCAAACAGGCAGGAGGCACTGTTGGCAGCCATCAGCGAGAAGGACGCCAACATCGCTCTACTGGAGCTTTCGTCCTCAAAGAAGAAGAAAACTCAAGATGAGGTGGCTCTGCTGAAGAGAGAGAAAGACAGGCTGGTTCATCAACTCAAACAGCAGGTAAGACCCAAAAAAAAAAAAAAAAAACCCAACCAAACAGCAGGTGAGATCAATGACAGTCTGGCCGTCTGCATCTAGACCAAGGCACGAGGCAAAACCATAGACTAAAATGAGCACAGACCTCAGTCCTCCTAGTTTCCTAGAGGAGTTCTTCAACCTCACCCACAGGAATTACATTGGTGAAGCTTAAACCAGACGTTCGTCAGTCTAACAGAAAAAAAAAACTGAAAATAGTCCCACCTCAAAGGGACAATTTAGATTTTATAGCTCAAGTCTAGCAAGCTTTTTTGTTTTGCTGACGAATTGTGTGTTTCTGACCCAAATGGGAGCTTCGCTTTTCATGCTTTTGAACTCTCCGACTCTCTCGTTCCTCAGGCCCTGATTGTGTTTTACTGTAAAAACACTTTTGGGTTTTGCACTCTCCAGTCAAAATGATACGTGCGTCATAATTGAAAGCATGCCACAGATGCTGTCTGTAGACGTTAAGTTGACAATACCCTGAAATCCTGTCTCTTATGAGGGGCGTGAATACATGGAAACATAAGATCGCTCTGGATATGCTGGTGTTCACAGATTGGCTAACCAGCTGACCTTGCTATCGTAGTGTTGGTTAGCAGTTCAAGGAGAGGCTGAAGAACATATACATTATAGGGAAACACACGTTGGGAATAAAATCTTGAGTTTGGAGATCCAAACCGGGTACAGATGTCCAGCCGCAGAGTACAGTGCATGTTTTGGGATTATTTGACTCCTCCTGGTTCCCACAAACCACCTGCAGAAAGCACACACAGACTAGTGGCTGTGTTATGCACTTAATTGTTAATAGTCGTTTTTGAAGGTCTGTCGGTTCTCTGCTAATCGATTAATCGCTTATTTTTATACAGATACGTTTTTTTTTTTACTCTGTATGGATGTTAAATTGTAATAAATATAATTAAAATGAACCAAATTGTGAAATTCAAGTTGTGTCTGTCTTTTTCATCTTACAATTTGGTTCATTTTTCTTTATATTTATTACAGTTTAACATCCAAACTGAGTTAAAAGCCTCTTAAGTGTACAGGATATGCTGATGCTGTGTTCACAGTATTGCTAACCAGCCGACCTTACTTTTGTAGTAGTTAGCAGTTCGAGGAGAGGCTGAAGAACAAGCTCTGGAGGATTTATAGGGAGACACACATCGGGAATGAAGTCTTGGAGTTTGGAGATGCAAACAGGGTACAGATGTCCAGCCGCAGAGCCGTCAAACAGAGCAGTTTTAGGATTATTTGACTCCTCCTGGTTTCCAGGAACCACCTGCAAAAAGCACACACAGACGAGTGGCTATTTTCTACTTTATTGTTAATATTAGTTTGTATTGCTAATTGATTATTGGCTTATTTTTATACAGTTAAGAGGTTTTTCAGCTCAGTTTGGATGTTAAGTCGTAATAAATATAAAGGTAAATGAACCCAATTGTGAGATGAAAAGTTTTTTTATGTTTATCCAAATTAAACATAATTAAATTTGTTTGGTGTGCACTTTATTTTGAAGTGTCAGCAGAATGCGTAATAAAAATTAAAAGATTTTATCCATAATGCAAATGCCATTAAGATATGACTAATCAACATTATATTACCAGCATTCATGTTGTTACTGTTACAAGATCACATCTGACCTTGCTAGCTAGCTAGTCTAATTTAATAATGCACATTCCAATGTTTGGCAAAACATACATTTGATTGATTTACAAAAAACTAATTTGCTAAAAACTTTTTTGAGTTGTGAATATGTCATCATAACTTATTAATATGGACTTTTTAGGTACAAATGTATACCTTTTGAAAAGGTACCACCCCAGTGGCAGATCGCGTACTTTTGTTTCGGAGAGTGTACAGTTTCAGTCAATAATATTAGCCCTCCTATGAAATTAGTTCTAAAGTGTTGTTTAGTGAAGGAAAGATTTAAGGTTTAAAACACATTTTATTATTAAAACATAAAAGTTTTAGTAACTTATTTATAGTAGCTATTTTTTGTCTTTGTCATTTTGACAATTCATAATATTTCACTAGGTATTTGGCAAGATACTAGTATTCAACTCCAAGTGCCATTTAAAGACTATATCTAGGGTAATTATAAGTTAATTTAATTAGGTCAATTGAAAAGAGCCTAAAAATGCAAGAAATTATTACAAATTAATATAAAATAATTAAAAACCAAACTGAAATATAAAAATTTTTCTTGGTCTATGAAATATAACTTTAGAAATATTTGAAAAAATAATAAAACATTTGCAGTAGGGATAGGGCTATATATATATATCAGTATATCGTTCCAGCATCGATAACCCAATGTGTGGATCTGCAATGTTGAGATGGCATTGTAATTAACCAGAAAACACCCTTTTTTTTAAGAACTGCATGTGACTATGTAAGAGTTAAAGTATGAATTGAAACCATTTGGGCAATAGAAAGGATCAAATGTGTAGCTTGAACATAAAATAATTGCGTTTAATTATCTCTACAACTAAGACTATAGTAGAAAACATTTGAAGAGGATCACAGAAGTTTTTCAAAATTATCCTGAGACAAGAATGAATGTTGATGAATAGTTTTAGGACAGCTCAAAGTTTTGATATGCTTTAAATATTGACTATTGTGTACAGTATTATTTTACATTTAATTTCTGTGTTTTAATACTGGTAAGACTCTACAAAAACATAAAGCACTGTTTATTTATTTTGTATCTTTGATCTATTTATTAATTTATGCTTTAAACAAAATAATGATCATTATGTAATATGTTTATTTTATTTTATACAGATCAACTCCCTTAAAAAATCTTCACAATCAATGTAAACCTATGAATTGTTTCCAAATAGAGACACACACAAAAACTCTGCATCTCTGTTTCCAGTACAAACCGGCCACACACATGTACACAAAACCCAGCGGCAACAGAAAAACAAAGCGACCGAGAGCCACGATATGCACATCCACACTTTAACTCCATTCATGCACACGCTGGAAAACAGACGTCTGAATGACAGGCTATCAGCTCCAGCATTCCTCGGGAAATGGGTGTCAGCAGTGCTAGATACTCTGCACCCGCAGCCCCTGAGATCAGGAGGGCAGCCTGCGCCCCGTCCCTCTCACTGTCAATCACACAATCTGCTTAAGAGCCGCTGCTCTCCTGACATACTAATGGTTGAGGTCGGAGATAAAGGTTACACGCGGTGGTCCTAAATCAGGGCTTTCTGAGCAGTTTTACTTCGGGGTCAAAGTTAGGAGCCAACTTCGGAAAGGTTAAGACACGTCCTTTTCACAGCAGAAAGACACATTACAAGCAACCGTTTGCCGTTTATCCTCATTTATAATCATTAGTTTAATCATTAGATAAAGATCGCATGCAGTGGTCCTAAATCAAGGCTTTTTGGAGCAGTTTTACTTCAGGGTCAAAGTTAGGAACAGTGTTGGGAACAAGTTTAAGACATGTCTTCAGTACAGACACATTACGAAGAGCAGTTTAGCATTGGTTGTTATTTAAATCATTAGAATTTGAAGTTTCAGGTTTGGTGATAATAAACAGCGATAGCCTGAAGGTGTTTTACATGATGCTGCACTAACACACTTACCAGGTTTATAATAACAGCTAAGATACTTTATTAAATGTAGCCATATGCATAATTATAGGTGGAAATTGCAAAGGGAAACTGTCCAACAAGTCTAATCTTTACACTGTGGGTCAATTTGAAAGTATTGCATAAGAAATGTAATGATACGTAAATTATGGGTGGAAGTTTTTAAGGAAAACTCTCTAATTTAAGTCTAATCTTTGCAATATGGGTCAATTAGAAAACATTTTGTAAGAAATGTAACCATATACAAATTATGGGTGGAAGTTTTTAAGGAAAACTCTCTAATTTAAGTCTATTCTTTAAACTATGGGTCAATTTGAAAGCATTTCATAAGGAATATGACCATATGCAGATTATGAGTGGAAAGTCTAATCTTTATTCTATGGGTCAATTTGAAAGCATTTTATAAGAAATGTAACCATATACAAATTATTGTTGGAAAGTTTTAAGTAAAACTGTCTAATTTAAGTCTAATCTTTGCACTATGGTTCAATTTGAAAGCATTTCATAGGGAATGTAACCATATGCAAATTATGGGTGGAAAGTTTTAAGTAAAACTGTCTTATTTAAGCCTAATCTTTACTCTATGGGTCAATTTGAAAGCATTTCATAAGAAATGTAGCGATGTGCAAATTATTGTTGGAAAGTTTTAAGTTAAACTGTCTAATTTAAGTCTAATCTTTACACCAAGGGTGCTCAACCTTGTTCCTGGAGATTTATCTTCCTGTAGATTTCAGCTCCAACTCTGATTAAACACACCTGAATCAATTAATTAGGACCTGAACAGCACTTGATAATTACAGGCAGGTGTGTTTCATATAGGTTGCAACTGAAATCTCCAGGAATAAGGTTGGTCAGCTCTGCTTTACACTATTGGTCAAGATTTTTACACACACGACTTGTTGCCATCCAAATAAATTACTTTATTAGCACATTTTGCTTTATGTACACTGAAAAAAAAAACATTTTGGTTTTGTTTGGGATGAATTTAAACAAACAAACACAATTTATAAATGTT
Source organism: Danio rerio (assembly GCF_052040795.2). Taxonomy (NCBI): domain Eukaryota; kingdom Metazoa; phylum Chordata; class Actinopteri; order Cypriniformes; family Danionidae; genus Danio; species Danio rerio. The sequence continues at coordinate 8,894,832 of NC_141024.2, forward strand.
CAACTTCATTTGTTTGTTTAAAGTCAGCCCATGTAAATTGTTTGCAACCATTTACCTTTAAACTATTTAGTAAAATCTAAATAATGTGTTTTTCAGTGTAAAAACTTACTACAAAAGTTAAATTATCTTTATTTTATTCATAAAAAAGCACAATATACATCTTTTACATCCTGTAGTAATTCCACCCTCCCATTTCTGTGATATTAATGACTTATTTTACACCAAACTTGACTTTTGTCCAATCAAATGCCCTCAGTAAAGGAAAAATTACATATTTTTTCAATCATTGGAATAAAAAATCTGAATTTATTTATGCTATAAATAAGGGAATTTTCTTTTTTTCTTTTTCTTTTCTTTTTTTTTGTTGTTGTTGATGTTTTGATTCACATATAGTTGAATTTTAGAAATATTGTTAATATTATTAGTTTATAAGTGGTTATTATACACTTTATATTCATTAATATTGCACTTACTGAATGGATTTAGCCTTTTATTATTATTATTATTATTATTATTATTATTATTATTATTATTATTATTATTATTACTTTTTACACTTCAAATCTCAACCCCAATGCATTAATAACATAAATATAAGATATAGTATTATTGTCATTTGTAACCATTAGGATTGTGGTTTGTGGTGCATAAATGATGAAGATCTCCAGCCTGAAGGTGTTTGTGGTGGCCTAGGGGAAGGGCGAGTGCTTCTGGATTAGGGTTGAGGATCAGGGTCGTGGGGTTTGACTGACAGGGGATGAGTGTGACATAGTGGTACATAAACGGAGTATTTTTCTTTCACTTTTTTTCGAGAGACAGATGTGCGTAAAGATGTAGGGCTGATAATAATGGCTCGGAGGGGGGAAAATTCCTGGTGGTTCTTGTCAAGTCTTGTTAGGTCTGTCAAAAAAGAAAAAAAGAATAGTATCAGAAGTGTGCCTTTACTACAGATATCATATGTATATTTTGTCCAAGTCTTTAAAATCAAATTAAATTTTTTATTTTTTAATATCAATTTATCACCTCTCTGCAGCAGAGCTAAAATAAATTAGGGGGGGGGATTATTATTTATATCTATATAAACATTGGCTCAGTGGTTAGCACTGTTGCCTCACAGCAAGAAGGTTGCTGGTTCAAGTCCCGGCTGGGTCAGTTGGCATTTCTATGTGGAATTTGCATGTTCTCCCATGTTGACGTTTCTCTGGGTGCTTCGGTTTCCCCCACAGTCCAAACACATGCACTATAGGTAAATTGAATAAACTGAATTGGCCGTAGTGTATGTGTGTGTATGGATGTTTCCCATCGGCTGTGTAAAATATATGCTGATAAAGTTGGTGGTTCATTCCGCTGTGGCGACCCCTGATGAATAAAGGGAATAAGTCGGAGGAAAATGAATGAATGAATTATTATTAATAATTAATATCTCATTGTAGTATATTTTGTCACAAATGCAGTATTTAATAGTTCTGAAGAAGTAACAGCCTTTTATCTATAAAAAACCTTTATCCAATCGTGTGGCTTCTCATTTGTTTCATCTCACTCGAGCGGATTGTGATGTACTCAGCGTGTGATAAATGGAGCCCGTCATCGTGTTTAAATTATATTTTCTCGACGACGAGCAGATGGGACTATTTGATGTCTAACAAAATGATGCATAATCAACAGCCGTTACTGTGATCCAGAGATTTGAGGTGAAGGAAATGAACTAGTATGAAACCACAAAAAAAGAAGAGGAGAAAAAAAAAAGCGAGAGAAACCAAGCAGTGTAGTTTTTCATAACAAAAAGAGCGGAGCGAGAAGACATCCCGTATCTGTTTTTGTTTTGCGATGCATCACTCTTTAAGCTATATCTGATGTGTTTCAGAAAGAAACTGAGCAGGCTTTGTTCTTTTTCTTTTGCGTATTCTCCGTCTGTGTGTCTGTCAGCCACAGTGATGATGATGACGATGTAAAAATAGGACTGATGCTTGGCGAGTGTCTTTTGAAGAATCCACATAGAGAAATCTCTGCTCTTTGTCTTGAGGTCTCATCCGGCTCTGATGTGTTGTCCAACGTTTATTAGCATTTTAGAGAAGAAAACTCAGATTAAACTCTCTGCTGATATCACAAACTTGACAGATTAATATTTAAGGGGCAGTTCACCCAAAGATGGAACTTTTCTCTCTATTTACTCACTATCAAGTGGTTCCAAAGCTTTGTGAGTTTCTTTCTTCTGTTAAACACAAAAGAAAAAAATTCAAAGAAAGCTGCCAACCTGTAACCGTTGACTTATACGGTAGAAAAAAGCAGAAGTCAATGGTTACAGGATTTCCACATTCTTCAAAATCTCCTTGTTTGTGTGCAGAAACTCATAAAGCTTTGGAACTTAATTACCTTAACTTAATAACAGAATTTTCATTTTTGACTGAACTATTCTTCCAATCCCTCATTTACACTAGCAGCGACTTTGTCGCTCTGGGTGTCGATCTACTCCAGACGTACAGTAGTGTAGGTCTACAGCATGGAGATTACAACCGGCCTCTGCAGGAGCTCAGAGAGGATTACGTGAGCTCTACTGGTGCTCCTATTGGCTATTGCTAAAGAAAATCGCTCTTCATTTGCATAAAGTTGAAGGATTCTCAACTTTATTGCATCACTCGACACGCCCACCTGGTGGCCAACGGTTGCTGTTGCTTGGTTGACTGAGGTCTCCGGAAGTTGCTTAGGGGCCAATCACTCCGAATGTGCTTTTACGTTCCATAAACGCAAAGTGCACCTCACTGCCTTTTATGTTGACAAGAAAAAAAGAAGCGCGGTGCTCTTTTTATGTCACTAGGCAACGACTGAATCAGCTGCGTAATGTGGGCTAGTGTTGCTGTAGATGTTAATATAATTTTAATATTTCATAATATTGAGATATTCAAGATTTGTGAGTCATACAGCTCCCACTACCTCAAACAGCAACCACAAGTTTCTCCTCCATCTTCAAAAGTCTCTGTAGTCATCTTGACAGCACAAACACTGCAGGCACCTCAACGGAAACCCCGCCTCTGCTCTCATTTGATTGGAGAATGAAACCGACGTGACTGACATAACACAATTTTTCCGCTCAGAGTTGATTTTTTTTCAACTGCGAGTGCATGACGCACAGGGCAAAAACGCAAGGCACAGAAGACAGTTAAAACGCGAGGCGCTTAGGGCACATAAACAGCTAACGCTCACAGCTGTAAGTCAATCATTCAAAAAAGGCACCTTGCAGTGTGAAAGACGCTTAACTTTTAAGGTGATTTTAGAAGCAGATCAGAAAATGTTTATGGAATAATACAAGAGTTATATAAGAGTTAATAATATAAGAGTAATGATACCAAACCTTTCAAGTCATCTCAACATCAGTCAAACTGACCCAAAATACTACACGTACAACTTTGTAAATTAACTTAGCTCACTTGTTAAAATAAGTTAAAATAACATAAACATATTTGCTTGTGACTTTTTTATAAGCTATATAAACTTTGAAACCTGGTTAACCTAACAAGAGGCAATTCAGTCATAACTTAATGTTAAAGCAGCTGTCATAACATTATGTATGGCTCTTTTTGGTTTCTCGGAATCTATAGAAATGAAAAATGTAAAACAGGAAGTACGTTGGGACCATTGTTCTTGTTTACATCCCTTAAAATTGTCTATATTTTTAAATGTAGCAGTAGAGCTATTAATATTAAGTATTTTATTATTATTATTATTATTATTATTATTTATTTTTATTATTATTATTCATTCATTTTCTTTTCGGCTTAGTAGTCTGGGGTCGCCACAAGCGGAGTGAGCTGCCAACCTATGTTATCAAACATGTTTTACACAGTGGATGTCCTTCCAGCTACAATCCAACACTGGAAAGCACCCATACACTCTTACATCCAGATACACTACGGCCAACTTAGTTTATTCAATTCACTAGCGCGTGTGTTTGGACTGTGGGGGAAATTAGAGTGACCAGAGGAGACGCAAACACAGGGAGAACATGCAAACTCCACACAGAAATGCCAAGTGACCCAGCCGAGGCTGTCCATTATTATTATTATTATTATTATTATTATTATTATTATTATTATTATTATTATTATTATGTATTTTACATAACTATTATTAGTAACTATTATTATTCTTTTATTTCTAGTTTATTTTATTTATTTATTTCATTGTTAATGTTGTTGTTTTGTACAAATGTGTATTCTTAAATGCCTATCATCTTTAAATTTAATTTAATTAGTACTTAAAAAGCCAAATGACAATGACCTAAATTGGATAAGGAAGAAAATCCCCCAAATGCTTTCTTTTTCCTTGCTCTCACTATAAAAAAATACCCATTAATAATTAGCAGTCTCTGTATTTTATGATCCACATGTGTTTTCCATTCATTGACGGTTCCGAACTGAATTATTGGACCTTGATCTCTGCTCTGTCAACTTTTGATGTTGAAAATTCAACACTGCAGTTTAACGTTATTAAGTTATTTCTAAAATACTGCATGTTATTAACTCAAGAATAGCAGTCGGTGTAGGAGGGTGACCTTAAACCCCAATTGCATTCCCCCTCCCACCCCTCAAACCCTCTCTAAAAGCAGTCCTGGCTCAAGCAAACCTGCCGAAAACACTCCCACCTGCTTGAGGCGTCCAAAACCATATTTGATAAGTCGTAAAATTTATCATCCTTGCCCCTGCACGGTCTGAAGAGGCTGCATTAATCCACGCCATTATCGTGGAGCATGATTTCAGCACATTAATCATCCGGCCGCTCGTATGTGAAATCTTTACGATGCTGGAGAGACTCCGCTCATGCACACTGGGCTCTCTGTGTGTGCTGTGGAAAAGGTGTAGACTGGTTAGTGTGGTCACCGCCTCTAAACCAACCCCTCCTCCATCATAACTCTCAGCACAAACTTCCTGGCTTTTCCCATGTTAACTGTATGTCAGCCGACTTATGTGTGTGTGTTTGGGGTTTCTTATGTCAGCGCCGGTGTTACAGAGGGACTGGGATTTGTTTGGGTAAAGTCAGGAGAAGCAATAGTAGTGAAATTGCACCGATTTTGATGTTGAAGCAAAAAAGATTGTGCTTTTGGATGCATTTTTTGGGTTTTTTAAGCTATCTATGGTCAGGTGTAGCTATGTGGCAGCACAAATCTCTTCCTTTTCTTGCATTTTAGAATAAAACCACAATATAATGCAGTATTAGATATAGAAAATGTGTTTTTAGACTGATGACTTCAAGACTTTCTAGGGTCACACTTAAAAAAAACATTTGTGCATTTATTTAATTCATCTTTATCATTATTTCTGTAGCGCTTTTACAATGTAGATTCTGTCAAAGCAGCTGAACATAGATGTTCTAGCAAATTGAAACTCTCAGTCTAGTTTCAGAGTTGAAATTCAGTTTAGTTCAGTTCAGTCTGGCTTTATTTTCAAAGTCCAAACACTGAAAAGCAGATCAATTGATGCACTGCCCCACAAGTCCCGAACCAAGCAAGCAAGCCGGTGGCGAAGAACAAAAATTCAAATTCAATTTTCTATATCTAATACTGCATTATATTGTGGTTTTATTCTAAAATGCGAGAAAAGGAAGAGAATTGTACTGCCACATAGCTACACCTCACCATAGATAGCTTAAAAAACCCAAAAATGCATCCAAAAGCACAATCTTTTTTGCTTCATCATCAAAATCGGTGCAATTTCACTACTGAAAGTGAAGGGAAAAAAAACTTGAGAGAAATCAGGTTCAGTTGGGCACGACCTTACCGTCTCTGGCCAAACTTCTTGTGGAGATCCACAGTCTAGGCACCAGAGGCTAAAGAATGCAGGACGTCCATCGTGGAGAAGCTGCAGGTGTGAGTAGGTCACCAGCGGGATTAATTTAGACACTCGTCTGTCACTGGGGTCTTTCAGGCATTCTCATGCTCTCTACTCCTCCATGCACCTCCACAGTATCTGCTCAGGATACGGCCTGGTCCAAGGTTATGGATACGTCCGGATATGGAAAAATACTAATATGAGTGTAGATGCCGTTCCAATTATAATGTCTTTTGAAAGTGTTACTAGCTCCAGTTGGTCTAATTCATGCAGCCTTACAATCTTTTAGAGGGTTTGGATTTCAAAAGCGTTTGTGTTAGATCCCACTTTATTTTGATGGTCCGTTTGTTGAATTTAAGTTACACTGCATCTAAATGCCAACTAATTCTCATTAGATTTTAAGTAGACTGTTAGGTTAGGGTTAGGATTAGTGTAAGTTGACGTACTTGCAAAGTTTCTTTTATTCAGTTAAATATCTGTTTAGCAGCAGTATCAACAGTTATTCAGCAGACTGTCTACTAATACTCAAATGGACCATTAAAATAAAGTGTTACCATGTTTAATGTCTATGCTAATGCAAAGATTTATGTGTAGTAATTTATTGTTTTCTTTTGTACATTTAATTCACCTTATTTTTCACATACATGCGGGCGCAGCTAATTAAATCTTTTTGGCTCGAGACTTCCAGTTTCAATCACTTCCTTTTTTTTAGATGTTAAAAACAGCTCGGTCTGCTGCTCGATGCCGCAAACTGATATTTTATTATTACATTATTCTACTAGGTCTGTATACTCATGTAAACATTTGTTTGTAAAGCAAGTAGTTTGAGCATTTTCTGACGTTAATTGAATCGGACGTTCTAAAACAGTCGCAAAAACGAGCGCACTTCTACATTGAAGAATAAGGTCAATAGGGGCAGGTCAGAACAAATGCTTTTTTTTTTTTTTACACAATTTTTTTATTTTTTTATTTATATATTTTTTATTTTTCTATTTTATTTATTTTTATTTATTTATTTATTTTTTATATTTTTTATTATTTTATATAATGTAAAATAAAATGCTGTACAGGTTTTTTATTATTTAAAATTTAACAAAATGTAATGTTCTCTTTTGTACATATATATATATATATATATATATATATATATATATATATATATATATATATATATATATATATATATATATATATATATATATATATACAGTAGCATTGAAAAATATATTCGAACATATCTATATTTGCATTAAAACATCTAATACTTTTGACCTCTCTTATAGTAGTGATAGTAATGGGTTAAGGTTTGAGTCATCAATATATATTCTATTGTAAGTCATCCATTTTTGTGTTTGCGTGTGTGTGTGTGTTTGCACCGACCCCTTTCTCCTCCCCTTTGTAGATCAGGATATCGAGTGTGAGTGTGTGTGTGTGTGTGTGTGTAATGGAGTGTGGCTGAACTGACATGGTTCCTCTTTCAGCGAGAGAGACAGAGATGACATTGATCAAGTGAATGTGTATTTTAGTCCCTATTCCGAGATGTAAGACTTGCCAAAGTGTGACCTCCAGAGTCCAATCTGTCCTGGCGTCTGAGCGTGTCCATGTTCGAAAATCAAGACGTACACACAGGCAAACGATATTTATCCTGACAATTTTGGTAAGCTTCATTTGCTCTTTTGTTGCTTTCCAAAGACTAGAGTTGCAGTTTTGGTCTCTCATCCATTTGTAAGCCATGTATCTCATGACTAACCCCATCCGCTTCTTATAGAGATGACCCGGAGTGATTCAGACCAATTACAGTTTGCTTGTCCTCTGGGACGGTGTTAAAAAGTCTGCTTGCAGTTCTGTAACCGCAGATTGAGTGTTAGTGTTAGTTCCCACAAGTGCTGGAATGGCGTTGGTAATTCCATCCCCTCGCAAACTGCAGATTTGGGTCGCTACGTCTTGCTCTCATTACCTGCTGCAAGGCCCCGCTGTCCTCGCATGGCTTCGGGCGACGGCGGGCATCAGGATGGGCAGAGATGCCAACTGAGTAAAAGCCTCTAGGCCTGCTGTTCTCAGCAGAGCCGTGGTTTTGGGCACCACTCAGAGGAATAAAAACGTTTTGTCTCACAGCTACCCACGAATAAACTTCAAATGTGAAAGCAGCAAATCAATGCCAAGGCCACTGTGTGCACCTTTATAGGATTCAAAATGCTCTTGTTTTCTGAGCTGTTGGCGCCTCACATCCCACGCTGTGGCCTAAAGTGATCACAGAGCCTAAATTAGAGCACCCAGTGACAGTCTAGAAAGAAAAAAACATGCAAACAACAACATCAACAAGCATTCGATTCATTGCAGGATCTTGTTTGGCTGAAGGTCTTGCAGAGCCGAAGTCGAGGGGGCCTTGCGAATGGAGGTCGTGGCTCATCCGTGCTGGATTTGTCTTGGATCTGATGCAACTCTCGCTGCTCGTTTAGGAAAAAAGAGTCGCTGTGTTTTCGGAACACGAGACCTCAAAACACAAGCCGCTAAATGGCTGTTTGAATAAGGCCTGTGGGTGTCCAGCTCGTCCAATGTGTGACGTTGTGGAGGAGAGGAAATGGAGATTTTCCACTGCATCTCCGATTGTGGAGAACGCTTTACGATGTTGTTATTATTCGGTCAGACAAATGAATTTTTTTTAGAACACTCTGCGCCCCTTTTGGCAGGTCGTGAAGACTTTTGGCTGCTTTATTATTACAGGGTTTTGCCTTAACGTCGCTAATGATAGTTGGTGATGCTTTGCTATTCTACAGCACTGAAAGTACTGTTTTAATAGTGATTCCTGTTCCGATACTCTAATGAGGGTGGGGCAACATCCTTTTTTCTCCCTTTTCTGGCCCTTCTGTCATTTCTAAATTACAACCTGTGGTCGTTCTCCTCTTACAGTACCTAACTGATACTCAATTCTTACCCTATTTACTACTCCTCTAGAGCATAGGTCTCAAATTCAGTTTCTGCAGGGCCACAGCTCTGCACAGTTTTGCCAGGGATTGAGTATGCTCTAGAGCAGGGGTGTCCAAAGTTGGTCCAGGAGGTCCGGTGTCCTGCTGACTTTAGCTCCAACTTCCACACACCTGCCTGGAAGTTTCTAGGATACCTAGTAAGAGTTTGATTAGCTGGTTTAGGTGTGTTTGATTAGGGTTGGAGCTAAATTCTCCAGGACCGAGTTTGGACACCCCTGCTCTAGAATATTTAACCAATATCTGGGTCTGGCGGGAGCACTTTTACACTTTTAGGTTAACTTAGCATAGATCAGTGGTGCCCAAGCTGCAAAGTTTAGTTCCAACCTCAATCAGACACACCTAGGCTAGCTAAACAAGATCTTACTAGGCTTTCTAGAAATGTCTTTGCAAGTGTGTTGAGGCAAGTTAAAGTTAAAGTCTGCAGGACACCAGCCCTCAAGAACAGAGTTTAGACACCCCTGGCAAAGATTATTACTAATTTAGCATAGATAATTGAATCGGACTAAAACATAAGCATCTCGCTGAAAAATGACTAGAGTTTCGATAATTTTTCTATTTACTGTAAAGCTTAACTTTTTCTGTAGTTACATCATGTTGACTAGAAATGCCCAAACCCGCAGGCCAAAGTTACTGTAGCCCATGGTAACCTTTAATTTGGCCCACCATCCCATCTGAAAAGAGAGGAAAAATGATGGGGATTGTTTAGAGCTGGGATGGTCAACCTTGTTTCTTGTGAAATCTATCTTCCTGCAGATTACAGCTCCAACCTTGACAAACACACCTGAGCCAATTAATCTGGACCTGAACAGCACTTGATAATTACTGGCAGGTGTGTTTGATATGGGTTGCAACTGAAGTGTGCAGGAAGGTAGATCTCCAGGAACAGGTTGGTCACCCCTGGTTTAAAGATTGTCATTTCATACTTAATATAACTTTTATTTGTTTGTTTTATTGTTAAGCTTTAAAGAAAACTAACAATAATTAAATGTTTCAGTTTAAATACTGTAATTTAGTTTAAAATGTACTGTACATACTGTCATCAGATGGATGGAGGACAATGCAGAGTGAATAAATCAAGCCAAAGGCACAATCTGTCTGGCTAGCGTATTCAGCAATGAACTTAAGTTATAATTAACTATAGTTATAATATAAAAAGTCACACTGCATTAGTTAATACGATTCAAGCTGATGTTTTATATTTATCTTGAAATATTAAGAAAAGCATTGGAATATTACCCATGGCAACTATAATGTAAAATAGTTTGGAAATTTTTACTTTTAGTGATATTTGTTTTTTGGCCCTTCATACAAAAAAGTTTGGGCACCCCTGATGTAGATCAAAAGCTAGGAATTGTACGGATTTTGCTAGTGTACCATGGCTGCAGGGAGGTCCCTTCAAATAAGCGTTTCTTCAAATAAGCCAAATGTCACAATTACTGTTACTTTCATTTATTTGGTATTCAGTATTTCTATCCGCTGTCATGCTTTTCTACAGGATTGTTTGCTGAGGGTCTGGTAAAATGTAATTATATTGTAAATAATGTTCTGTTTCTTGCACAGACTTATCAGTCATAGTGAACTATAATTATATTTAATAACGTAATTAAAGATGAAACATCATTTCATATACAACAATCATAAAATTAGCCTCTTATACAAGATTTCATGCAGGCCCATTTGCTTCACAATGCTGTTTTGCAGTAAAGAATGTCAACAAAGTAATTGGCATTTAAAATTGCCACCATATTTAGCTTCATATTTTTGCTATTGATATTTTTACAAGTGGTTTGTGTCATCCGCAACCACTCATATTTTATTCAAATGCATGCACCAAAGGAAAAAAAACTAGTTTATTTATACATTTTCCATACCACCACTTTTTTGACTTGGTACTGTATACAGTATATGGCACGAGAAAGAAAAAGTGCTGATCCTGCCGTGGCAAAGACCAGCCAGTCTAATTCTAACCGAGTCTGTTTGCTTCCCTCTGGGCACTCAGAACAGAGAGACCATTCTATTTCCACCCATTTCCCAGTTATCTGCCCTGTTCGATTTTAATCCCAGGCCTCTAAAACTGGAAGCACTACAGCTCACAATCATTGGAGCCCTGTAGAATCCTTTCTGTCATGCTTGTCCAAGGAGCTTATCTCCACGACTGTTATTCATGCAGGGATCTGGGACTGTATTTTTTGCGTTATCTTTGCTTTTGATGTCTTGGCCTCTTTAGTGACTTCTGAGACTTAGTAATTACTTTTAATGGGCTGAAAAAAGAGCATGACAGAGCACCAAACTCTTTCTTCTCCACTGTTTGTGACTTTCTTTTGGTCCTCAAACACATTACTCTCTTGCTTATTGTTCAGAGCTCTAAAGGCCCACTACATCAAACATCAAAGCTCACAAAACTATAGTCAGGTTCAGTTGATGACGGTGGAAACCTTTTATATTAGTGCATTATCTTAAATAACATCCGACTTTTTATTGGAATTTTCTTGTGTTTATAGTTGAAGATGCTTGTTTGGGCTCCATTAGCCAGTAGTAGTAAAACTGTGATGTTTTAACAGAACTTAAAAGGCCCTGATAAGCTTCAAGTATAACGCAAGAGTTGTAACTGAGTTGTATACTTACCATACATACCCACACTCCCGTTTTTCTCAGTAGTCTCCCGTATTTTAGACCCATCACCCATCACTCCAGTTTTGTTATTTCTCCCACAAAAAACTCCCATAATCTCGTCTGCACCACCAGGACCTCATCTTATAGGTACAGTATGTGACATTCCCTGTTTGCCACAACCACCCGAAACCTGGTCCACAGTATAGTTACTAACACCACACATATCACCGCACTGAGATAACAGTAAAATTACATTAACTAAATATTTTGTGGGCAAAAAAAATGCATGAACATAAAATAGACTTACTTTTTTTCTAGGGATGAACTGATACCACTTTTTTTACAAAACCATACGAGTGTGTACTTGCCGGTACCGATTCCGATACTTCTTGGATGTGGTTTGAATGAAAATGAAATTATTTTTAAAGGAGGTTAATTTTTTGCCTGTAGCAAGGATCAACATGAAAATCATTAACAGAAGGCTATTCCAAGCCGAAAATGTGCACACATTGTTGATAACTCTGTAGATAGATAGATGTTATCGATTACTGATTAAGCATGGACGTTTAAAGGATAAGTTATCCTTGCACTGACACGCGTGCACGATTTCACACATTATATAATCAAGTGTGTGCAGTTCACATTGCCTTCTCTCTTTTGACATAGCATTGTTATCATATTTAAGTTAAATTACATTAAAATTAGCAATATTTCCTTTGAAATTAGGTGAAATAACGAAAATAAAACTTTTAACTCACTATATAACTATATATAACGCTAAGAAAGTCTGGAAGAAAGGACATCCGTCACATTTTACTTAATATTAAATAAATGTTCTGTGGGCAAAAAATGCATGAACATAAAATAGACTTATATTTTTCTAGGGAGGAACTGATATCACTTTTTTACAAACTGATACGAGTGTGTACTTGCTGTTACCGAGTACTGATTCCGATACTTCTTAGATTGGTTTCAAAGAAAGTGCAGTTAATTTGAAAGGAAGTTTTATTTTTGCCTGTAGCAAGGATAAACCCAAAACTAATTAACAGAAGGCAATTCCAAGCCAAAAATACACACACATTGTTGATAACTCTGCAAATTGATAGACCTTATCGATTACCGATTAATCAAGCATGGACATTTAAAGGATAAGTTATCCTTGCGCTGACACGCATCCACGATTTCACACATTACATAATCAAGTGTTAGCAGTTTACATTGCCTTCACTCAATTGACATTGCATCACTATGCAAATATCATAATGCATGATCTGTTTATTTTTCTGTAGCCTGGATTCGTTATCAATGCATTTTATGAATTGATTGTTTATAAGGACTAAGCTATTAATATATAATACATTAATTAATACATTAAGACAGTCAGGTAGGACAACAAATCACATCCATGTTTTGAAATACTGTTAAGTGGTATCGGTGCATGATATTGGCATTTCATGTACAATACGAGTACGAGTATTTTAATCAAGCATTGACCTGATACCTGTTTCTGGTATTAGTGTATGCCTACTTATTTACAACTGATACATGTACTAAATTAATAATGTTTTCCTTTCTAGAAGGCTGGGTTCATAATATTCACTTGATCCTATTGCTGGTGCTGGCAGACTTGCTCATTCTTCTTTTTTTTAATGTTTTTTTTGTTTTGTTTTTTTACTAATGGTTTGTAGAAGAGCATTAAAGCTAAGTCTTTAATAATCTTTTTCAGTGCAGTCATACTCAGTGTCATTCAAAGTTATGAAATCATGCCTGTTCCAAAGACTAAACATGGTTTGAAATGCTAAACGCCTCCTCAATTATTATGCAACTTTTAAATATAGTAATTATGGTGATTACATCATTCAATACACAATAAATAGCTACTGCATGTGCATTTGAAAGCTTTAACTGTGCCACAACCAGGCTGACATGTCTGTTCATTTTCAAGGAAACAATGTGTATGTTAATTCAGAAGAACTTTAAGATGGAGATGTCATATGTCTGGCAGTGTTTCCATGTTTTTGGCCATTAGCCTTGCTCTTATAATTGGGAAAGCAGTTTTGTTCAGCAGTTTGTGCACTGCTACACACGGCATCATGTCATTTTAATGTCTTATACTAAAGCTAAATGAGGCAAGGCATGAAAAGGTGGGATGGAGAGGAAGTAGATTGAGGTGGTGAACTCCAGAGGTCACGCAGGGCTATAAAGAGGTCACTTTACTCTAGAGGTAGGAAGGGCTCTCGTTATGTCGTTTCACTTCCGTGACCCCAATTATGAGCCTGACAAAAAGCTCTTTGATATCTCAGTGAATTTAGAGAAATGTGAGTCAGCGCTTTTGAGTTTGTTTTTTTTTTTTTCAATTTTTCCTCCATCTTTTGGCAACGCGTCAGCATTTCTGAGTCGCAGTAGACTGGGGGAAAGGGTGGAAGGGGGCGAGAGAAATGATAATGGTGGAGAAGTAGAATAATTGTGAAAATGATTAGATTAAGTGAGCAAATGAGCTCTCCAGTTGGGAAGGAAACCAAAGAATTGAGGTCAGCATTCCTGACAATTATCATAAGAGCCGAGAGAGAGAAAGTGAATGTGAGAGAGAGCAGGAGAGGGAAAAATCCAAACAAGCAATCAAGGTATGCAGGGTAAAAAAAGAGAGATGAAAATGCTAAGACGGATAAGGGAAGTAGAAAGAACAGGAAAGTGTGGCACTTAGAAGCATTCCAGCATCATGCTTTTAGATGTTTTGTGCTGGTGGCAGTAACTTGAGCAGTTGTATTATGTTTTTTGCACGCTCAAGCAACTGGGCTCAGTGTGTGTCCCTCATCCGCTCAGCTTTATCAAGTCCATATCACTGCCTGTAGCCGAAGGAATTTTGAGGAAAGTGAGGTCCTGGAACAAGGGGGGGGGAAAGCAGAGAAGCAGAGCCCCATGTGCTGGATTCCTGAACCCCCGACACACATGTACACACACACATAGAGGGAGAACCATTCCCTTGCCATGAGCCACTCAGACGGGGATCTGGTTTCATGGTAAATTTTATTACACATGGATGTAAGGGGCTCCTACAATTAGGGAGGGCTTCTTAACGCAAGTCTCGCTTATCCGTCTGCTTGTTAGCCTGCTAGCTGAAACATCTCGTTCTGCGTTGGGTACATTATTTCCCGACCTCCTCTTTCTCTCCAAGTCCATCTCTAATGCTGATGATACAATGGACAACTTTTAGAGCAATGTTGGGAAATGTTTCCATCAATGGCCGACCAAATGAGAGCAACTAAATAGTGCAACCGGATCCTGATGCAACTTTGGTGCCCATTCTCAAAAGTAAATAACCTATGTAACATCGTTTGCTCAAAAAGTTGCCTCTAGCATGTGTTCTCCACCAACTGTTCTCTCCTCTTCCAGCACAGGCCACCTTTCCTTTCTTCTTTGCTTTATGGCTCACATATGAGCTGTTAAGTTCGGAGTGTGCCTCCTTGTTCCGTAGCCATCTGGGATCGGCTCTTCAGAACCCCTCCAGCCCTTTGAGGAGATCCGGTTTCTCTAAAGCGCTCTCCCCCGCACCTCTCTCTTTCCTCGTATACATACACAAACACCTCCCCATGGACCCGCTCGACATCTTCCGAGAGTCCTCCCCGCTTGTCTTCCATTGTCCGTGTTTTCGAAGGCACGTCTGCAGATTGCGCGAAGGTCGGATGTTCTGCCAAAGTAAATCCAGGAGGTTTTAGTGGCTCCTACTAACGCTGGGTACATGATGTCATTGTCTAGATCATGGACAAGGGTCGAAGGGCACACATGGACATTTGTAGCAATTTGTCTCCTCTCCCTCGTTCTCCCCTCCGGAGCGAGTTTATCTCCTGGCAGAGGGCCTCTTCCGCTTGGAGAGTGGCAACTGTATAACACCCCTCACCTGTTTTCAAAACAACGGCGTGAGCTTGAACGGTTTTGAAAATCATCTCGGTGTTTGCATTCTCAGTAAGTTAGAGCAGGTCAGCCCGTGGGGGAGGTAAAGGGAACTCTGTTAGTGATGTTTAAGTAACTCTGGCATGTTTTAGGAAAATTATGGCAGATTTGCAGTATTGCCTCATAAATCATTTTATTAACCCTGAGAAGGTTCCTCGGTTTGACTGAATGAAAAATGATACACTTTCTTTCTTACCGTGGAACCCAAAAGATGATGTGTAGAAAAATATTCACACCAGTTTTTCTGTCACATTTTCAAAAGCTCGACTTTTATAATACAAATCCACTCAGATGATGAACTAAGGTGAAAGACTGACATTTAAAGGCAAAATGAACAAGCAAACTGCAGAAGTAGGTGCAATTACTCTGTTTTTGTTCAGTTGATTTGAATAAATGTGCACATTGCCTTCCAAACCTTGATGCATACCAAACAAGCAGACCAGGACCACTGCAAATATGGGTCTTGGTTCACTTTCAATCCCATTTTAGAGCGGTTAAGATGAAATATGAATGCAACATGCATGGCAAAGGCATCTAAACGAACCTAAACAGGACTTGATGTCCCAAAATGCAACTATAAAAAAAGACAATGCACAAACATGCCTCATTTTTGTCATCACAGTGTTGCACAATACAAATGAACTGAGGAATTCCTGAGACTGTATTATACTCTAAAAAATGTTGTTTTATGTATTTAACCCAATGGTTGAGTTAAACTTATTTGATGCTTTGTTGGGTTATTTTTTAACCTTTATTAGAGTTTTTATTAATAACTTGACTAGTTGAGTTAAATATTTGGTGCTTTGTTGGGTTATAATTAACCTTTAGTTTGTTATTTGTTTAATAAATCAACCAGTTGGCTTAAAAATGTTAATTTTAACAGTCCACTGATTTAATTGACACAGAACAGCTGTATTAATATGCATGCGTAATGTTGTTTTCCGTTAAAGTTTATTTAAGCTGTAGCGCAATAATGTTATTGTTTTTTTTTTTTTATCAAATTAGCTCTCCATGTCGTGTTTATATATTTATTTCACTATCCAAGATAATCTTTTAGAAGCGTTTGAATGTGGTTAAAATGTATTGTACATTGTATTGTACATTCTGCTCAATCAACACATGATTTTCTGCTTGCACGGTTTATAACTGTCTGTACTTCGTTCTGTTTCTTCATTGTTTGTGATTCCTGATTTATTTTAACAAGTGCTGGAATTAAAATGTTATGGGAAATGGCATTTTCAATTTTTTTATTACTGTATGTTATTTATTTACACAGTCATAATTATAAAATTAATAGTAGTACTAGTAATAGAAGCAATACTAATACCAGAATGGAAAAAATATCATTTAATCAAAATAACCCAATACATTGGGTTAAAATAACCCATAGTCGGGAAGGTGTTATAATAACCTATAGTTGGGTTATATGTTGGGGTATTTTAGACTGTTAAGGTTGGTGTTAAGGTTGGGGTTAGTGTAAATTGACATGTGCAGTACTTGCAAAGTTTCTTCTAGTCAGTTAAATGTGTGTTTAGCAGCAGCATCAACAGATATTATGCAGACAGTCTATTAATACTCAAATGGACCATCAAACTAAAGTGTTACCCAATTTATAAGGACAATACAGCCCAGCATGCAGCATATTTTGGATATTCTAAAGACCCTATCACAAAATGTATGATAAAAGTGTTTGTTTTTGTGTTTTTAAGTTAGTCTTGAAAATAACAATGTGAATGCTGAGCAAACCAGCACTAAATGTAGAATTCTGTTGATGCAGACCAAAAGAACAGAATGAACTAAATTAAAAGTAACCTATAATCTCTCTTGTGTCTTTTTAAATACATATATACATGTATATTTACAAAAAAAGCTTGTGTTTCATAGGCTAAATGTTGCCTTTTGCTGAAGAAAAAGTCTAGAATGCCGTGAGAGTGAGTGAATGTTTTAGGTGAACTGCTTCTTGAGTGAGTCACAATGTCAGAAACAAGATTGCGCCCCAGTGCATGTATACACACACTTGTTTGATTGTACAGACCTATGAGCAAAGATTTCCCCAGTGCAGTTCAATAAACATTTTATGAGTCCCTGCGCCCCACTAAACTCGGTCGGTATCGAAAACCACTTCACTCGTGAGCCGGCAAATAAGCAAATACCACCTCCCCCTTTCTCTCGTTCTCTCTTTTGCTTTGCAAATGAGTTTCTCTTTCTCCAGTGGCCTCTCCAGAGTCATCTGTAGGTGCTCTATGCCCTCCAAACCCTGAAATCTTACAGCTTCGAGCCAAACAGTTTGTTTTTACTGTTTATTATTTTTTAGCATACGTTTCTTTTTTTCTAATTCTTCAGGATAGGAAATGAATAATGCATGTTCACGCTGGGAAAGGCATGTAGAGTCTGTCTAATGGTAGTAGAGTTGCCAAAAAAAGTTTTTCCCTCTTCCTTCATCTTGATAACTTTTATGCTTGTATGTAAGACTGTACCAGGATTTACATGCTACAAGCTGGAGAGCTTTAGCCTGACTTTCCGAACTCTCGCCCCGAATCCTTCGCACTAACCCACTGAGCATGTGGAACAAATTGTCTCGAATGGGGTATTTTCTTCCTCGTGAGGTAGTGACAGTTGATCTAAAATGTTGCAGTTTTTTTTCCAGAGGCTATTATGGCTTCCCCTTGCCGCTTCTAGGCCTCCATGTTTACTGCTGCCTTCTGGGGCAGAGTGAAAAACTGAGAGGTTGTTGAGTGCAGGGTGTCTAAGAGCTGCTCAGAGGTTGTTTGTTCAATATTTTCATTTAACCTCTGACTAAGTGGCTTGTTAACAGGTAGAGATCAAGTCGTGTCTACACAAGAAATTAAGGCATCCAGAGGCACCTTGTCGGTGTAGTGTTGATGTCTGTTTTCTAAACTTGTTCCAAATCTTTGACTTTTTGAGCATATATAAATATTATTATATTTAAGATCATGTTGATTATCAATCTTAAACTCGTGGGAAGGAAAGCAATATTTCCAGAGAAGCAATATATTCACACTTTCAGAAATATTCCACTTTCTTAAATAATCTACAAGTTTTATAGATGTCGCCACAAGTTTCTTTAATTTTGTGTGTGATTTTCTCTAGTTTAAGAAAACAAAAAAACATCTTTAATCCACAGTGAAATGGATAGGACTGGGTGTTGGTGATTACATTTATTAATAATAATAAATGTCTCACCAGGAATGTTATAAAAGCTACAACACAAGTGTCATTTTTGGGAATGAGAGGGACAGAGAAAAGTAACAAACAGTACTAAATAGAGGGCCGTCTTACGGTTAAACCAAGGTCCTGACTCTCTGTGGTTGTTAAAAAATCCCTGGATGTCCTTCGAAAAAGAGTAGAGATTTAACCCCGGCATCCTGACCGAAATTTGCCCACTGTCCATCATGGCCTCCTAACCATCCCTATATCATAATTGGCTTCAGCATGCCTCCTTTCCACCAATTAGCTGGTGTGTGGTGTGCTGTCTGGCACAATATGGCTATCCATCCAGGTGGATGCTGCACACTGGTGGTGGATGAAGGGATTCCCACAAATATGTTAGGCGCTTTGAGTGTCCAAAATAGCGCTATATAATTGTTAGGAATTAATTATTATTATTATTATTATTATTAGGTGTTACGGTGGCACAGTAGGTAGCACAATCACCTCACAGCAGGAAAACCCCGGGTCGAGCCTTGGCTGGGTCAACATTTTTGTATGGAGTTTGCATGTTCTTCTCGTGTTGAAGTGGGTTTCCTCTGGATGCTGCGGTTTCCCCCACAAATTTAAGGACGTGCGCTAAATTGAAAAAAGCTAAATTAGCTTTAGTGTATGTGTGTCAATGAGAGTGTATGGGTGTTTCCCAGTGATGGGTTTCAGCTGGAAAGGCAACCGCTGCGTAAAACATATGCTGGATAAGTTGGCGGTTCATTCCGCTGTGGCGACCCCAGATTAATAAAGGGACTAAGCCGAAAAAGAAAATGAATGAATGAGGTTTTACAGTATTTTAAAAACCTTTTCGTTCCATATACTGTAAGAAAGAAACAATACAGGCTTGCAACAATTTGCAAAGCTTAGTAAATGATGACACAGTTTTAATTTCTTTGGGTGTACTATATATTTGTAATGTTAACTCTCACTCAGGCCACTTGTACTGGTTTAATTCTGACCTAAAAATGCAGAACTGTTGGTCATGTGGCCTATTAAACTCCTGGCGGTCAGTTAACGTTATGTTTATTACTGTAACAGAGGGAGAGGATAAGAGAAAAAAACTGGGGAGTGCAGGAGGTGGAGGGAAGAGGGTGAGAAAACTAAACAGAGAGAGCCCAACCATCACATTCTGGTCAGGGAGCAGCCGGGAAACAAGCCGAAGAATCCGGAAGGGCAGGGTGTGGGTCCGCTCTCATTCGAAAGTCATGTCTTATTTATTCATTTCATCGAATATTCTCATTGCCGTGTGTTTGTAGAGTCAGATGTAATGGTTGACTTGCCAAAAGTAATTGTGCATTATTTCTTATTCGTGCCTTAGATGTCATTTCCAATGGTTTTATTTATTAAAAACGAATGACGAATGACGGATGACGAATGATCGGACTGGAAAGATCCGACCAATAAAACTTTCACCCCAACTTGTTTACATTAATAGCGCACCCAAAAATGATAGTTCTGCCATCATTTATTAACCCTCATGCCATTTCAAGTGTTAACTCGTTATGTAGGGGTGGCACGGTGGCTCAGTGGTTAGCACTGTCACCTCACACCAAGAAGGTTGCTGGTTTGAGTCCCAGCTAGGCCAGTTGGCATCTCTATGTGGAGTTTGCATGTTCTTCACGTGTTGGTTTTGGGTTTTCTCCGGGTGCTCTGGTTTCATCAACAGTCCAAAAACAATGCACTATAGGTTAATTGAATAAACTAAATTGTCCATAGCGTATGAGTGTGTGTATGAAAGAAAGTGTATATGGGTGTTTCCCAGTACTGGGTTGCAGCTGGAAGAGCATCTGCTTCGTTAAAACGTACTGGAATAGTTGGCAGTCCATTCTGCTGTGGTGACTTCTGAAATAGAGAGTAAGCTGAAGGAAAATGAATCAATTTGTGATGTATACTATAAAATGAGAAGCTTTAAAGAATGATTGTGCTGCACTTTTGGACATAATATAAAAATAAATTGTATGTCAGGGACTAAAAAACAAAAAAGCTGCACTTTTAATATAATTCCGGCACCGGTTAAGCAGACGAAAATGAATGAATGGATGAATGAATGGAGGGTATAAAACGGGTGTTGAACGCACAGTTTAGTTTAGTTAACTCTGCTCCAACACACTTACCTGTAGGTTTCAAACAAGCCTAAAAGACCTATTTAGTTTGATCAGGTATGTTTAATTAGGGTTGGAACTAAACTGTTCAGAGTTTTAGGCCTCCAGGAACTGATTGGACACCTGTGGTATAAAAAGTGTAGGAATGGACAATATATTTTCTGTCATAACAGTATCAGCTTAATATTTTTAATGTTATCCCAATATGATAATGAGATCATTCTGACATATCAAAGATGATCAATTTGGATATCTTAGAAGTTTGATCTATATTTGAAAATTTCATATCAATAACTATATTAGTTGGACTCTATTTCGGTTATGGGCTTTAAAATATAGAGTTATCGGTATCTGTGAAAATGTCCATATCAGTGCATCTCTAATAAACTTTATATAGAAAATAAATGTTATTTTGTGTCTTTAAGGGTGTTTTATTTTGTGTATTAATGATTTGTAAATCTTTAAACGTTGCATGCTGGATTCAAAATCATGCCGCCCACATGAGCACCACACTCGTATCCTCTTATCCGTAAAAATTAGCACGTTTCTAATCTAAGAAGTAGACAGTAAAAGCTTGGGGCGCTTGTTAAAACTGTGCTTTGGTTGGAGCATGTGGAGGCTTGAATCTGTGTCAAGCAGGGAGGTGAGTGTGCATATGTGTTTATATTTGAGAGGAGCTGGTGTTTTGTTCTCCATTCTCTACATCTCGGCTTTTCTCTCACTGTCTCTGTTATTGCTTTTTCACACCCTTCTCCTCTGGGTTTAAAAGATCTCCGTCGCTCGCTTTTCCCCCTCCTCGCTCAAATCCATTCCAGCTGAAACTTGCGTGAATACGCTGTGATCCCCTTCTCGCTGTAGGGCTTGAAGTAATACTCTGTCTATCAAAACGAATATCAGAATCACTTCTTATAATGCTTGTAATTGAATTCATACAGATAAAATTTCCACTCCTAACAGCGTGGGCTGAGATGGAGATTTGATAACTCAAGCCCCAAAGACTACCAGGCTTAAAGTCAGACGGGGCTCATTTTAAAATGACCGTGTGTCCGTACTTGTGTGTTTTGGCAGTAGCTGACCGTGAGCTTGATCTTTTACAGACGCAGAACCGCATGAAGTTAATGGCTGATAACTATGAGGATGACCACCACAAGGCCTCCAATTCTGACCAAACCAATCACAAGCCCTCTCCAGACCAGGTGAGCCAATCAGGGTGCACCCTACAGATCTACTTTGCTCTTTAGCCCTCATACTGTATATCTAAAAGCATTTTTTTTTGCCAAAGCAAGCAACACTGTTGTTATTGACGATATTTATGATTAGTGATTTAAACAAACTCCAAAGGCCCCGATAAACTGACAGCAGCATTCGTTTTTGTTCTTCGTTTAGGCGTCAAAACATTTTTATCAAATTGTGTGCATTATTAAACAGCAAAAGCATCGTTTTTAGTTAGAACTATTCTTAAATTCCTACTATAAAGCAGCCTTCCAGCCTTCCTTTTTATGTCTGACCACAGAATGAATCAAGGGAATGGACAGGATAAGACTTTACACATGAAAGTGGGTGGAGTCGTGCATCATCATGCTTGTTACATACATACATGTCTGAAAGTGTTTACCAGCCAGTGTATATTTTTGTAGAAAGTTAGATTGTTTTAAACCCCTGACAAAAACTTGATTTTGGCCTTTATTTGTTTAAAAAACAAAACAAAAAAATCGACTGTATTTTATGTGTATTTGCTTGAAGTGAATCAGGGCTATAACTGTCGACTTTGCAAGTGTTAAACTTGCCCTGTACTAATATATATAAAAACACTCACCGGCCACTTTTATTGGGTACACCTGTTCAACTGCTTGTTAACGCAAATTTCTTATCAGCCAATCACTTGGCAGCATTTAGGCATGTAGACATGGTCAAGGTGATCTGCTGCAGTTTAAACCGAGCATCAGAATGGGGAAGAAAGGTGATTTAAGTGACTTTGAATGTGGCATCGTTGTTGGTGCCAGACGGGCTGGTCTGAGTATTTCAGAAACTGCTGATCTACTGGGATTTTCAAGCAAAACCATCTCTGGGGTTTATAGAGAACAAAAAAGAGGAAATATCCAGTGAGCGACAGTTCTGTGGGCACAGATGCCTTGTTGATGCCAGAGGTCAAAGGAGAATGGCCAGACTGGTTCAAGCTGATAGAAAGACAACAGTAACTCAAATAACCACTCGTTACAACTGAGGTATGCAGAAGAGCATCTCTGAACATGTCCAACCTTGAGGCGGATGGGCTACAGCAGCAGAAGATCAAATCGAGTGCCCCTTCTGTCAGCTGAGGACAGGAAACTGATGCTACAATTCACACAGGCTCACCAAAATTGGACAGTAGAAAATTGGAAAAAGCGTTGCTTGGTCTGATGAGTCTTGATTTCTGCCCTGACATTCGAATGTTAGGGTCAGAATTTGGTGTCAACAACATGAAAGCTTGGATCCATCCTGCCTTATGTCTACAGGTCAGGCTGGTGGTGGTGTAATGGTGTGGGGCATATATTCTTGGCACACTTTGGACACATTAGTCCCTACTAAGCTTCGTGTCAACGCCACAGCCCACCTGAGGATTGTTGCTGACCATGTCCATCCCTTTATGACCACAGTGCACCCATATTCTGATGGCTACTTCCAGCAGGATAACGTGTCATGTCATAAAGCGCGAATCATCTCAGAATGGTTTTATGAACATGACAATGAGTTCACGGTACTGCAATCACCAGATCTCAATCCAATAGAGCACCCTTGGGATGTGGTGGAACAGGATATTCGCGTCATGGATGTGCAACCGATAAATCTGCAGCAACTGCGTGATGCTATCATGTCAAAATTTACCAAAATCTCTGAGAAATATTCATAGTACCTTGTTGAATCTATGCGATAAAGGATTAAGGCAGTTCTAAAGGCAAAAGTGGTCCAACCAGGTACTAGTAAGGTGTACTTAATAAAGTGGCCCTTAAGTGGATATATAAATAATGCCAAAAATTCTCTAAATCCCTCAAAAACATTTTAAGTTTTTAAAAATTCTAAGTAAACACAGAAATGAGTTTAAACTTTTTCTTTCTCTTCTCTTTCTCTCACTCATACATATCTGATTTACCCCTAAGGGCTCTGTCCTGATTTATAAAAGCCATTATAACCAAACATAAACAACAGGAAAT
Source organism: Danio rerio (assembly GCF_052040795.2). Classification (NCBI taxonomy): domain Eukaryota; kingdom Metazoa; phylum Chordata; class Actinopteri; order Cypriniformes; family Danionidae; genus Danio; species Danio rerio. Next base: position 8,918,717 of record NC_141024.2, read on the forward strand.
TACATATTTCATATCCAATAAGGCACAGCATCCTCAGCTCCAATGTGTGTATTATTTCATATTGGGTCATCAAAAGAAAAAGAAATGTTCCCATTTTCTCATTCATGAACGTGCGCGCACACATACACACACACACACACACACACACACACACACACATATGAGTGCTTTTCTTGGAATAGTTGCAGCACACGGGATGACTCTGGAAGATTTAACTGGCTTTGTTCTTTGTTGCTTTTAAACGTCGAATTCCTTCGCCTTAAGCCTCTCTCCTCTGGATGGCTGTCCAACAGGAATTAGTTCATATGGAGAAAGAAAGAGGAAAGAATTGACATGATAAAGGATGAATAGAGAGTGAAATTCAAAGAGAAAATGACAGCATGTTGCATTCTTCGGTCCCAGCTCTCCCAGGAAGCACAAATCCTACTGGTTGTTATGACATGACTTGATGCGCTAAACGCGGTGTGTCATACCTGTCGGTGGACTGCTGGAGTTCAAGTGCTACATCCTAATTCACATGCTGAAAGAAACCCATCAGTCAGCTATGTTCTGCCCAGAACTCAGTGCCTATCCCAATATTCCCATCCATGTATGTACTGTATGCTCATTGAAACACACACTCAATTGCACACTCAATCTCTTACGCACACACAGAACTCTGCCATCCCAGGGAATCTCCCCCATCACAAACTCTTTTCATTGTCTTTCTCGATTGCCAAGAAAACACTTAGCTCACATTTTCCCTGTGATCTTTATTTCTCACGTACACATTTCCAACTTAAGTAAGAGCACCCTCACACATCAACACCTGAGCCCTCTCCAAACCTCTCCGATCACACTGTTATCACCTAAACACCACCACGGCAGAGCTGGGACCATCAGGGACCTCAGAAAAGCATTCATTACAGGTATTTTCCACAGCCATCCAGGATAGATGGGGTAGAGGTTACGTGTGTTACTCATTTTGAGCTCATACTGCCATGGTTTCAATTCCTGTTTCAGCAAAGCCTCCCATTTTCTGGGTGAAAGCAGTTACTTTTAATGCACTGTTTCACTTGGGTTCAATGACAAACTAATCAGCCTTAACTCACTGTTGAGATATGGGGAAATTAATGAGAAAGTGGTGTCTTCTGTGTTACATTAAGCAATTTTTTCACAACATGTAGTAGTATAGACTCACTACTGGGGAAAATGCTCACCAAACATGAACTTTCAATGCAATTAACGGCTTGCTCTCACCCACTAATAACTTCTTTCTCCAATCCCATGCTGCCTTGGATTAAACCTGCACTAATTTTCCACCAATAGGACGATGAGGAGGGCATTTGGGCATAGCCAATCATGTGCCCTCTACCAGCCATTTTGTTCAGAAGGGTGAGAAACGTCTACATATACATGGGGAATGACGCTCTTCCTCTTGTATTTCATCATTTGTTTTTGAGTGTGTTTTTCCAGCATCTTTTCTCGTTGTTCTTGTGTTTCATGTGATTTTATTTTGTTATGTGTGTTTTTGTTTTGTCTGCCTCATTTTGGTATACATATTTGTGCCGCTTGTGTGTTTATATATTAATTTTATCCTCATAAACTGTCAAACAAGACCTGCATATATCATACAGAGAACATGTTATCATATAAATTAGCATGTCATTCTTTTGCAATGATTTTTTTATTTTTTATTGTAGCATTCAAAGAGTGTTCTTATTGATTAATTTACATATTTTGGGACCAAATCTTAGTCAGAGAATTATGCATACATATTTAAATCTTGTGTTTAGGCCACTTTAAATTGGTGCCATGAAGACATTTTTGATGCTATGGTGGATCGCTACTTCTAATATAAAATCCAGGTCCTGAAACAAAACTGTTTGAGAAACATTGTTTAGCAAGAAGGTCGTTGGTTTGAGTACTAGCTGGGTTTGTTGGCATTTCTTTGTAGGGTTTGCTTGTTCTTTCCATGTTGGCGTGGGTTACCTCCGGGTGCTCTGTTTTCCCCCAAAGACGTGATCTATCGGTAAATTGGATAAACTAAATTGGCCAAAGTTTATGAATGTGAGCTTGTTTAGGTGTTTCCCAGTACTTGGTTGCGACTGGAAGGATTCCGCTGTGGTAACCCCTGATAAATAAAGTCTGATTTATACTTCTACCAGGAAGACCAGGGAGATAATTATGATATTAAATTACATTTATTGATGAGTATTATTTTAACAAGAGTATCATTTAACAAAACATAGGATTTCTTTGGTGGAGGCCCCCCTCCGTAGCTTTTAGATCTAGCTCTCACTGCTGAGGATGAAGGCTGGGGCGGAGCCTTCTCCCCTGGACAGGGCCAACCTGGTGGTGGTGGGGAGGATGGTGGGTGAACATCTGCGTCGGTACCTGCAACCAAATGAATGAAATGAATGGTCAGCTTATGTATTCTTTGTGTCTCGTGGCTATTGGTTGGAACTGATTTTGATGAGTGATGTGACATTAGGTCTTCCTGGTGGAACTAGCACTAAAAGACACATTTCTGTGTCAAACACATGTTTATAGTCTGGCACAGCCTGTGCCAGTCGCATACTCCTCGTCATAGCCATCGCCAACACCGACGCTGACGCGCACCTCTCAAAAAATGTAACTACACATCGCAAGGAGGCGTAGCGCAAGCTCTGTGGTTGGTCAGCTTGGTAGCACTGACGAGTGTGGGCGGGCATGAAAGTTACGCAAACCCATTGAAGCGAGTGTTTACAAGCGTCGAGTACCGTGAAGGAGCTCCAGGTGGAAGCTATTGTTTTGTGTTTACCTTACGATTTAAGTTGTTGCATGTCCGCCAGTTCCTGCCTCAGAATGAGTGAGTTTGAGCTACTTCTAAATTAAGGTTGCATTCAGAAAAAGAAAACACTAGCGAGAAACACGACACAGAGAAAAATAAAAACCTAATGCCAGTTAGCATTTTGGAAGTGTTATTGCAGAGCAACACAAACAGCATGCTGAAGTATGTATGCACAACTGCCGTGGGTCAAGCCGATCACTCAATGCAGAAGTATAAAACAGCTCTAAGGGACAAAACCGAAGGAAAATGAATGAATGTTTACATAAGTAAATAATTTTATCTTGAGTCCTTAAAGTTTTTTTTGATTTCGATACATGAGTTCAGCCATTGAATTGGCATATCCTTTCTCATCCTGTGTCGAACATTCATTCAGAATTTCTGTCACGCAGACAGTTGAATTCTTCCCTCCACCTTTATTATTTTACTCAGCCAGCCAAGGAACAAATCGACCCGTCTGTCTTCTGACTGCTCTGGTCTTTTCCTGTCTTTTCCCTCCAAAAAAACAACAACATTCTCATATTTGCCTGCACACTGACAGTTTTGATGGATGGTTTTGAGGTAACAGATAGACCGTAGAATACATATGAGCCACACATGTTCAAGCCATAGGACACATGCGCAAGCGTTCGCGTTCTCCCATCAGAGTCGTTGCCCCATGCCCATGGTGACGGTAAATGCCATGTGGCATTTTGACAGTAATTAATTAGCAGGTCGCTCCCTGTCGATGCAGCCCACAGATAACACATGTCTGTCGCATGAACAGTCGCATGCGGTAAAGCGCATATACTGCGAGTGCAATTAGGCGTAGCGGAGCGCTGGAGAACAGAGTGGAATTGTGTGAGCTGTGGGCCGAGTGTCTCAGCAGTGTGAAGGGAGGTTTTTAATCCGAACAGCTGCCCACATACACTGTGTCCTATTTCAGGCAACTAATGGGCCCCTTTTGCTAATGTTTTTGCTTCGTTTGCAGTTCTTAATGTCTGAACCGCTAAGCTGTTCAGTCCGATATGTTTCGATGAAGAATTCTGATCGTCCACTATACCCGTGGTGCCAAACCGTACATGTAACCCTAATATTACAGTCACTCTTTGAGTATCATATGACCATGTAAAAATTGTAATGGCATTTAGCAGGGGAGATCAAGACCCTCAGGCCTCTAAATGTATTAAGGCTCACATAAAAGGGCAGTCGTGTTCTCGGAACCGTGTTCTCAGGCCAAGGTAGAGGCAGGGGGGGGGCTGAAGTTGTACCGTACAAGCGCATGATTAGAGAAGGTAATAATCTCAACATGACTCTGATCTCCGTCATGTTGAATTGTGGGTGGTCGAGACCTGTTTAATTGCTCGCCGTTTGGCACGATAACCCACCACAACCCTGAAATCGCTTTCGGCCATGATCAAATGCAGTTTGTTTTAATCTGACTGTGTGGTGCATCGCTAGATGTGTGTTTACAGATGCTCACTGGCACTTGACTTTTTTTTGTGTCTGTGTTCTTGTTCTAGGGGGTTGCTTTGTATCCTGTGACCTCCTTTTAAATGGATAACTGGTGCATTATTCCAGTGTTATTGTGTGATGATGCGTGGGGCGTTCTGGAAATGTACACCCAAGAGTGAAGGGGCTTGACTCTTTCAGAGCTATTTCTGTTTTGCTAACAGAATATTTGTGAGCTCTGCGTTCAGGTAAAAATCAAGACAGACTGAGCTGTCAGAAGGACTGACAGAGCATCATAACCTGGAGTAACTGTTTATTTGTCATCTTGTCTGTTTGAATTACTTCAGTTTTAGCCTGGATTTGTGCAGAAAGAGTGTTCACTATGAACTTGATTGTCGTTTCATTTTATGCTGATATGGAAAGCACAATACCTGGTGTGGGATGCCATTGTGACCAAGAAAGGTGTCAACCAGTTGTATCTATTCTCTCTAAACAGGTCAATCATTCAGTTTTATTTTTCACGGGCTGCATCTGCCTCTCCAATTATCACATCACTCTTTCTTTCGTTTGTCACAAAGGTTGTTTTTAAAGTGCCTCACATATGACATGATGCCAGAGCGGGTGTTAGTATGTGAAGTAAAGAAGTAATGAAGACTCCATTGTTGTGTCACCTCTGGTTGACGACCTTAGACATTACGAACATTTTGGATGGTGCAATTCAATGGAAAACTCTGAAACGGAGTTTGGCAAATGCTAGCATATTCCAGGGGTCAGTGGGTACCCGTCCCGCTGGAGCAACTAAGGTGTAACCTCTGCTGAACCCGTCCCATGAGCACAACCACCCACCATTTGCCCACATTATTAAAACTGTCCCGCCCCTCAGTGAGAGAACAGAGACCTTGTTGCTGACTTGGATTTTTTTCTTCTTCTTCTTTCAGCTCAAAAATGGCTCGGCGGTCAGAGGGGGAAAATTTAAACAGCTCTGTTTTAGTCATTAATATGAACCCAAAATGCATGTTTGCTTTCTTATTTGCCTTTTGTACTTGCATTGTTTATTCCAGCTTGACTTTTTTCTTTCTGTCAGTTCCAACTGATTCCAGTCCAAATATTTATAATTAGATTAAAATGGGAAACATGTGGTGGCGAGGGAAGTTGCAGGGGGTCGTTGTTGAAACCTTCCCACCTCCATATGATTTCAATATAAAACTGGCCTCTGGCTCCATGCGCCTGGTGCAGACAGGAGGGTAGACAGTGGTGGGGCCCTCACTCAGTCTGGGGGACTTCGTTTGGCAGAGTGCAAACTTGGGGTTTCTGCGGAGCCCCTGAACCATGCTGCCCCACTTCCTGTACCGTGAAACTGAGATCTACATCCCTGGAACAGAAGAGAGTCAATGTACCCCAAATGGCTCAATCAGTCTCTCTCTCTGAGAGAAATTGCTTCTCCGTTTGTCAGAGTAAGAGCATGCCATAGGAAATGAGGAAATAGGGTGCCATTGGAAACATACCCTAGCTCCTTACCAGGGGTCAAAGTTTGTTTGACGGATGGCCGTTGTTCACAGGGCCAGCGGAGCAAAATGTCTCTGAGCCAATCAAGCATGCGACAGATATCAACCAGTTGGGTCCCAGCAGCATGCATGCGGTGAGTTTTATCTGACCCTGTAATCGGAGCCTCTCACTCGGCTTGATGAGAGACCGATGACTGCCCTTGGAGACGAGACGAATGGCTTTATTTCTGCAGCAGCTACATTTGAACTGACCAATTGGAAGAGAGTTGCGATGGCAGCATCTGAGCATTAAGATGATGTCATGAAGGATTAGCTCACCTATAAGAGCTCTTATAGGAGTGTGTTGATTCTCTCCTCTGTCAAGGCTTTTGGCTCAATGTTTCATGCTGGATCCTGAGAGAGACTCTGCTTAGCATCAACCGGATAGACGATGACTTTCCCCGCCACCTCTGCTTTTCACGGATTATGTCAATATGTGTATTTTCTGAAAGGAATTCGGAGTTGGCTCGCTTGGAGATGGTACATGTTTAGGGAGGTTAAGTTCACTAGTCATGTCAGAAGCTATCTCAACACATTCCATTTCTCACGATTTCCACTCAAGCTATAAATAGTTGTGTGAATTTGGATTCTATCTGCCTTATGGCACAGCATTTGTCTTTTTTTTAAATACAAAGGTGCCGCTTTTGATGTGCTTGTTCTCACCCTCTCTCCCTCATTCTTAATGTTCCCTCCTCCCCCCTCTCTCTGTCAGGCATAACTTTGCTTTTTTTGGGCAGTTTCGTTTGCCCAGTCTTGCTTCACTGCCTGACTGTCCTGCTTTTTAAGGCCTCAGCAAACCACACGTCTTGGCCTAGTCTCCCAGGATGCATCACTCAAGAAAAATACATTTTAATGGCGCATCCATGTTTCTGGTTTCCCTCTTGGAACTAGGCAACCCAAGGACGTACTGGCCAGCTGGGTTCTGCTTGCCTGGTCTATGTCAGAGGGTAAACTAGGAAAATAGTCTAAAGATGTCAATCGAACCACAGCAATTTTAGTGAAAACTTTTTTTATTTTTGCCCTACCATTGCATCAGTTCTCCCTTCAGAGTCTTGAAATTGATTTTAGTCTGTCATTAATTGGTGGGTGCTGGCAATGGTAAAGTATGGATTTCTGTTGTTGACCTCAGAATTACCAAAGGACTGCGAACAATGTTATCAAAACAAATAATCTCCTTTCTCCTCAAACCCACTGAACCTAACGTGGCAACGATCTCTGTGCAAGCTGCTGAAACAGTAAAGTTCGAGGCTCATTGTGGTGGGGATTATGTGGTTGGAACGTTTTGGCCCCCTGGTCCAGGGCGCCATTTCTGGATGTGTTAACGGGCGGACGTGGGAGCCCTACCCTGGGCACTGCGCCCGTCAGCTTCCCTCTCCAGGTTAGGAGGGGAAAGTGCTCGTAATATTACTTAGTAATGGTCCATGACCATGAGCTGTGGAAAATCCTCACAACTTTAGAGAGTCTGCTAACTGATAACGCAATTGTCTGAGCATTTCCCACTTCAGTGGAGAGCTGAAAGAAATTAATATTACTTGAAACTGCATGTTTTAAAATAACTAGGATCATGCATGGTCTGGAAAAGCAATGCATCTGGAAGTGGTGCCGAAGTAGGGCTTGGTAATGCCCTATTTTCCTGGGATTCATCGCTGGAAACATGTTGATGTGTTTGCTTCCAGATTGTTCTTGTTTTTACACGTTTTTTTTAGACATGCAGTGTCCTAATCTCTGCTCGTTGAATGTTAGCTTCATACCTCTCATAAACTCCCTCCGGCATGTCAATAGGCTTTAATGCTTTCCAGAGCTGTGGATGGGGGGCCTTGAGCAGGTTGAGCCCTCTGGCCCCCCTGCGGACGCGCTGGTCTGATTTAAGGCTGATAGGAAAGAGCTGGCTCAGATTCTGCACCCTGCCTAAGCTGTCCAACAACCACCTTAAATCTCCCAGTTCATTTAGCACTTAACCAGCCGTGGACGGAATGAGCGTTGGAGACCGGACGGGTGGAAACTGCAGCCTTGCTCCCTCTCCTTTTATTTCTTCCTCCTTTTTCAGCTTCTTCCTATTTGTCTCTTCCCCCACCCAGCCCTTTGTTTGGTCTGTTTCCTTTTTACTAGCTCTCCAATTAAACCTGAAATAAAACTGAGGGCCTAAAACTACATCTATTATCAATCAATAAAACAGAAAAGAGATGAATGTAAGATGCATATGTGTAGAGATATCTTGCCACTCTCGGACACAAGTTCATGCTATGTTAAAGTAGGTATGAATGGAAGGGCAGTAGTATACATTATATTAACATGAATGGTGTAGAGTTCATTTTAAGAAGGTATAGAGATCTCATATGTCCACAATGTGGTTTCTTTTCTTTTTTGATAATTTCTATGATGTAAACAATTTATTTTGGATGAATCACACATTATTTATTTGAAGTGTTTTAAATTTCTTACACATTAAGCTCAAATATCTTGATAATGTTAATATAAAATGTCATTAATACTAAACTAAAATATTAAGAATAGTTGTTTTCCTGTATTACCCCAGCTTTTGTGAATGCGTGTCAATTTCTCTTTGAACTACTGAGCTGTTAACACACTTCTTCCACACCTAAATTATTCCTGTCTCTAAGGACCAGGTTTGATTGCAGAGGATTGTGTATTTCATACCCTCCGGGCCAGAGGGAGTCTGCTAGAGCCATCTCTACCAACTCTGCACCCTTGAACCCACCCGAAGCCCCATTCTGCCCCTCTGTCTTTACTCGTGTAGTGGCGTAAGTCTTCTGGTGTTGAGTGCTACACAGGGGAAACCCTTTGACCTCAGGATGTGGTTCTCTTAGATCTCTCCATCCACAGCTGTTCTTAAAACTCCTCTTTTTCATCTCTTGTGTAGCACTGACAGTAAGACAAGAGAGCCATCTCGAAAGTTTGTAAAGATGAGACCATGGGGATGCTCCTGCAACAAAACTACTCCCAGTCAATTTTAATACCTGGAGAAAGCTATCTGTTAGCATTCCCATTCATCATCAAGGCAGTTTCTCGGCTATCCAGGCAAACTTTGGTTTCTTGGGATGCACAAATGCATAAAACTGCAGCAAAGAAACAACAAAAATAATGCAAACAGCAGAAAGCTTTTTAAGACCCCAGATAAATGGATGCCATTAAAGGAACAGACCCAAGTCAAAGGTCTTCCTAGGCTGAAGTCGAATGTGACACATTTATGGTGTTGATTTAAATCTTTTGTCCATGGCTTTCTGAGCTCCCTGTAGTCATGTTCAGGCTTTTAGTCATTAACTCGTCTGGTTTGCCCTCACAGTGGGGTAGATGTTCTGGAGCATTGCTACATGCTCAGCCCTTCCTCTGCTTTCTCTTCAACACACCCCGTTAATGATACTCCTCAACCTTGGCTAGAAGAGGTCAGGACCTTCTTTCACCCAAACACCCCTCACCTTCAGGGTGATGACCCCCATGGTCACTCCCCCCACATCCTGGGGTGAAACTGCAACCCACACTACAGCTTAACTTCCCTTTTCCAGATGCTAATTCCTACTTGGCAGTTATTTCTGTTTTTTTTTTTTGCTCATTACGGCTGTGGATTTACACAAGCTCACAAACACACAATGAATGGAATGCCATCCCTAGACTGCAGCCTTCATGGTCTGTTTAAATGGCGCTATGATGGTGACACTGGGAGTTACCTAGTATAAAAATTCCCTCTGTCCTTCTCCAGAGTCAACAGTAACATGCCATGGCTTTTTGTCCTCCTTTCCCCCACCCAGTGCTATTAAAGACCTGCTTATTCTATTAGGCAGTGACTGAGTGAGAGCTTTGGCATGTAAGTGAACGGTCATAAACCCCCCCACCAGTATAAATCTAATGGCATTTATATAAAAACCTGCGTAAATAGGTGACGAGGCTCTAAGTTCATAAAAGCTACAGCAATGGAGCAGTGACATGCATAAATCTTGGATCTCTTAAAACATGAGGGCTGTTGTAATTTTGCTGCATGCAAGACAGAAAAAGGTATTGTAGGAGCTTTTTGGTAAGAAACTTCGATCCAAAAAAAAAAAAACCTGTATGTATGTGTGTGTGTGTGTGTGTGTGTAAGCATGGCTCTACCGAGATATATTGAGAGTTGTGGATGGAGGTAGTGCGGTCAGTTGCTTATGAAATGACAGTATGGAAAGACAGACCTCCTCACCTGCCCTTAATCTGCCGCCCGGATCTGCTTTCCGCGCTCGGATTACACATGTTTCTGTTCGTTCTCTTTTGGGAGGTATGTGTGCATGTCTTCGCCCCCTTACCCTTTATTTGACAGTCATTATTCTCTCATGTCAGTGTTTTTTCGAATGCTGTGGCGGTGATTTGTCTTTTTCTTGAAAAGTACTTTATGACGGCAGGCCCACCGGCCTTGTCAGTGTCTTGCAGGTTTGAGGCTTTGCAGTCCCTCCTTATCTTTATCCCCTTAACACTCATGGATGCGTAGCACAGTGAGACTGAAAGAGGATAGCCCAATAAAACTCTCAGCCACGAGAAACGATGTGCGCCAGGGTCCAGCTACTGTGAGAGAGGCCTGAGATTCGCGGATCCTCCCCCAACCTGAATGAGTAGAGCTGGGCTTCGAGGCCACGTCTGGGGCTTCCTGTGCCTCCGGAGTCTTTGAGGAAGGAGCCAGTGGCTTGTCTCTGATGGACCGCCTGACTGACAGCATTGATCGAGTCTCCTGCCTCTCAGTGTGGGTATCAAATGGCACCCGATGAGCTGATAGGTGATAAATGAGAGAGGGAGAATGTGAAGGAGGCCGGTCATTGTTGAGGGGTCTGACTTCTTTTCCCCCCTGGTCTTTTTTGAGGAGGGGTTCTTGAGCTATGACCAGGTAGACGTAGGTATGCAATACAGCACAGCATCTGGTGAAGACAGCTTCTTTTAGAGAGGGCATAATGAAAGGGAGCAGATGGACAGATTCTTCAGTGAACCTTTTGCAAATGCTATGCTTTCAGAGGTGTATGGTTCAAGAAGGTGATGTTTGTGATCGAGGTGATCAGTGTTGCAGAGAGGAAGAGAAGAGTCAAGGGTCTTTGTGGTCAACAGTCCAAATCTATTGATATGTTTGTCCTTCAAGGGTCAGTAGAGAGTCCCAGGAGTCCTGAGTCTGATATTTATCCGTCACCATCACATCAACAGTCATTCAGTCAGAGTGATTAGGTTATTTGTGTGTGTAGACACATTTAGCAATGTGCTTTGTGGGTTTATTTTCAGTGCTGTCTTCACATATATGTATAAATATGCAATATTTGCACCATTAGATTTCTGTGACAAAATCAGAGAGTGGATTACAGATTGGGTTGATGTTATATTAATATTATGAAAGCAAACAGCATCCCTGCATTGACTTCTAAAGCGACCTAATCTCTCTTCAGAGAATTTTTATTTGAGGGGCTTCCAGCAAATGTATGCAACTGAAATATCATAATCAATCAACACACAATTAATTTGGCTACATAAATGAAATGGCAGAACTTTAACCATGTCTGGGAGATGGAATAGCTGTTTAAAAGGTCTTGGAAAAATGATGTCACACAAGTCATGATGGGTAAACAGGGACCCACTTCCATCCATCGTGTGTGTCCAAAGCAAGACGAGACAAATGGTGCTTTGAGTGGAAAATTCCCCTGTTGTAAATCTGTCACCTGGGCCTGATATTTGTTTCTGTTATTGTTGCATTATTTATGATCTCAGTCTACCACAGGACCTTTCAAAAAAAAATTAAACAGCAACACGGTACAAGCCAAACAGTTATGACAACACCCAGTTGACAGAAAACATCACCGTCTGTGACAAGACTAATGTTAGCACATTGGCCATCCTCAAGAACTAACAATACATGGTTCTTGATTAAGCCCACAGGGTACTTCAGGTCATTTCAGTGCACTAAAAATGTTGTCCTTGTCCAGTGTCTGCGCTTTTTTTCCCCAAAAGTTATGAGTGATAATAAACTAATGTTGGCTTGTCAACCTGACATCTTCTGGTCAAACTAAGTAGTGCAAAAACGATTCAAAGCATATGCGCAAGCTGTGCTCACATTGGTTACAAAGTCATGCAGTGAAAGCTCCCATTGATCTATTGACGAACGAAAATGTGCATCAGACCTTAGTGAATAAATAACATCTGAAGTATAATTTAGGTTATATACTACTAACCTGAGTCCAGGATGCTCAGTGAGGATTTTAGGACTGTTAATCAGCATTCTGTCACCACAAAGGTGTTGACTTTGCTGTTAAAACCATAGTGTGACGGATGACGCTGTGTTTAGACATTGGTCTGCGACTCAGAACTGGAGTCCATTCATCCTTTCTCAGAGCAGATGGGGAGGAAGAGAAGGGAATAAATGTCAAATCTCATCACTTGTTGGGCTATTTTAAAGCTTATTAGCGCACAGCATGCTTTCAGTCAAGCATGTATGTTGCAAGTCTATGCGTAATGGTGTGTGTGGGTGCACATTTATATGGCACTATCGCTAAGGCTGGGTTTGCCTTAACTTGGTTGCTTTTCAGAACATATCCGCCAGGCCGTTTGTCACAGCGGTTTGGAGGGCTTCTATCAAACCGACTTTTTAAGGCTTCGTCCCTGTTTCTGTGGCTGCCAGTCAATCTGGAGGCCCCGTATATCCTCCGGCAGTGCCGCTTGGCTCAGATACAAGACCTGACAGAGATGCGGAAGGAGGTATCGCCCCTTACAGCTGTTTAAGATCCGGCTCTGATATAAAGGGCTCGGCTATTGGTCTGCCGTGTGTCAAATAGATAAATGTAGACTTTTTTTGTCACAGCTGATTCAACAGATGAATTCAACAGATGAATTCCTACCTTATTATTCATTCACCGTGAAGCAGGGCTTTGGATTTTGGCACCCAATTGCACTTTAGTAGGTTTTGTAGGCCGGGTCGCATTTGACCATAGACTAACAAGAGCATGATGTAGGTCTCGGTGTGTCTGCTGCCCCAGTTCTGCAAAGAGACCCAGTTTAATTGGTTCCAGAACTGAGAAGAATCGTGCTTCATGCATTCCTCTCTTTCTCAACTCGCTTTTTCTTTCTTAAAAGCTCTTCAAACCAAGCTTTCGCGCTCATCCTCCACCTTCCTCCATCTCATTTCTTTCACAGTTTTGTTTGATCGCACTCTGCGGCCAGAGTCCACCCTAGAGAGCCTTCATGGCCCCCGGCGAGCCAACGAAAACAGAATAACATTCTGCCCTGGAAAGATACAGATGGGGTTAATAAGAATTAATAAAGTGTGGGGACACAAATGTTCCCGCAAGCTCGGGCTGCTTCAAACCAAAGCAGACTCTGTCCCTGTCTTCCCTTACATCTCTCTCATCACTCACTCTTTCTTTTTAGCCTCTGCTTCCTCTCCCCACTTCTTGACAATCAGGTAACTGTATTTGCTTTCTGCCATTGAGCGATGAGGAGCGTTCAGAGAGCTCCCTGAGCCATACTATGTTCTCGGTCCTCTTTTGAGACGGTTTTTATATGGAAACATTTCAATACATCTTTTTCTGTCATGTGCTGTATGGTTATATTTCAAAAACATTGCTCGTCTCTCCCATCACAAAAATTATAGGTCCGCCATTGTGGCCCAAAAACTCCCTTATGTAACATCTTTATTTATATTAGAGAACGTGATCTAGAGAAGAACATGCGGTCACACTTTATTTTGATGGTTGGTTTATTAAAGTTGAGTTACATTGCATCTAAATGCCTACTACTTCTCAGTAGATTATAAACAGACTGTTAGGTTAGGATTGGGGTTAGTGTAAGTTGACTTGCAAAGTTTCTTATAGCCAGTTAAATGTCTGTTGAAGGAGCAGTATCAGCAGATATTAAGCAGACAGTCTACTAATACTCAAATGGATCATCAAAATAAAGTGTTACCGAACATGCTTGGTTTTGAGACTGATCTTTGCATTATTGTTTATATTAGTAAATACATTAAATGTGTATGTATATAATGCATTAATATAATATATAATATTAAATATATTATATAGTTAATACATTAGTATTTTACTATAGCGCTCAAAGTTCTGTGATTACTTGCCGGGTTTAAACTCCAGTCTCTTTAGTTCCATTTTAGGCAGTGCTACACACAAATGAAGCATTTGACCTTCCACACTCACTCACTCGCACTCTAACCACACGTTGCTATTTATCACATTTTTCGACTGATGTGAAAACAAATGTGATGATCAATCATGCATTGTACCAGAATTCTTAGTTGAAGTCAGTGAGATACTCACATGGCACGGAGATGTATGGTTTTTGGACTTGCTCCCACACAAGTCTATGTATTTGATGGATATGGAAAAGCTGTGTGAGTGTCTGCCGTGTGTATAGAGATGTTTTGTAAAGACCGGGCATCTGTCGGCAGCCGTCCAGGTAACTGAGATTGTTTGTCTGTGTTCCTGGAATGGGAATGTTTCTCCTGACACATTTTTATTATACCACTGTTCTCACTGTGATTCATGTGTTTCAGCTGTGGTCTATCATCCATAATCATCCGCAACCTTTCACTGAATATTGCTCTTTCTTTTTCCCCCTCCCTTCCTTTTTCTTTTTTTGAATACAATCATATGTGACAAAGTATAATGTGAACTCTGTGTTCTGGCTTGCTGAACGTGTTGTTTGCGTGTCACTTTAGCATGCGTCTGCATACCCGCCTTTTTATCTCACTGGCTCGTGTCCAGATATCTCATTCTTGAACGGTAGAGGAAAACTGAGATTGAACTGGCTCTTTATCTCTAACCCATTTCCTCGTTCCTGTTTTTGGACAGATTATCCCCCCGCTCATAGACCTCAATCAGAACCGCAGTAAGCTGAAACTGTACATCGGCCACCTCACGGCCCTCTGCCACGAGAGAGACCCGCTCATCCTGCAGGATCTAGCCCCGCCCTCAGCATACCACCGCAGCCAACGGGACGCCTGGGAGGAGGAGCTGCAGAAGATGAGCCCCGAACAGGTAACACAAGGAGACAGCTTTTGAATGTGTATTATATTACACGTACCCATTGTGAAAAGGTTTGGACATTTTAGTATCATTCATTGCCTTAACTTGAATGTTTTGTCATTATTAAATTTGTTAGATTATAAGTTCAATGTTGCATTGATTAATGTCACCAAATTAAACAATATAAACCAGGGTGTGCCCAAACTTTCGGATGAAGGGTCAAAAATTAAATATCATTGGGAGCCGTCGGCTGAAAATACACATACCAAACAAAACTACAAAACATAATCACATTTAACACAGTGGAGTTCAATGCTGAATACACTTGGCCTTTGCCTTGATTCACTCATCAATGTCTCAAAGTCAAAGTTGTATTTACATTTTGAACAAAATCGGCTTAATTTACACCATTTAAATTTAAATATTTAATTTCAAATAGCTTTTTTTGTAGCTTAACAATAAAACAAACTAATAAAAGGTTACATTAAATTGGAAATTACAATCTCTAAACTATTCTCAGATGGAATGGCGGGTCGAATCAAAGGTTATCATGGTCCAGCTTTGACCTAGTTTGGGCACCTCTGCTATAAACTTTTACCGTAAAATAAATGTTTACCTACTCTTACCTACTTTTCACAGTTCCATTTAGCACATAACATTGGTGTGTTTCTAATGTCTAAGAGCAGTCAAGGTACATCGGGTACTTGGATTTGTCACCCATTGATTATTGGAGCCATCTGGACTGGCCCATGCGGCCCTTAGCTGACGCTAACGTTCACTGTCTATAAATCTCCTATTGGCTTTAAGAATCAGTCCGGCTCTGTGTAAATGCCATTAGTCCTCTTTATAGAGTGGAATGTGTTCCTACAGAAAATAAATAGACCAATATATTGTGTTTTATTAGCTTCATTTACTGTTACTTTAACAAAAGCAAACCAAAACGCTACCCAAGGCTCACTTAAAGACGGGGGCGAGCCAAGAGTGGAGGAAGAGGGGCTGAGAAAGACGTCGAAAAAAAAAGAAGAGCAACTGGAATGGCGCGATAAAGAAAAGGAGTGTCAGCATTTGGACGGCGAAAGAAAGAAGCGTTTGAGGAGGTAGTGGCTGGATTTAGTCTCTCCATGATGAACGATCCCCTCTCCGTAATAAATGCATGTGTGGATCCATTTTCCCTACTTCACTTTGAACCCATTGCCATACCTACCTTAACAGTAAATTGTCTGCAAACGGACACTGGGTTTAGTCCCTGCGTCGGTGCGTCCCAGTTCTGCATCCATCCCCAATGCTTTTTGTAACATCAGAAAAATAAATTGTCTGGAAGTCTACATATACATTATACTCGTTTTAAATCGGCCCCATTCCTCAAGAGGAGAGGAGAGTGATCTGCTGTGATGGTGCCAAGGCTCATACAATGCTCGTGTGTTTCACTGCACGGGGAACTATCTGCTTGGCAGGTTTTTGGCTCGCTCTGACATTATTGAAATGCATTTTTTTATGTGGGCTGCCTGATGACAAGCCGTTGGCCAGCGAACAAATAATGTTTAAGATTTTTAGTTTGCTGCAAGTAAACTTTGTTCCAAAAATTGGCACTTTCCGAGGGACTTTTCTCCCCCCTGTACTTGCTTAATATGAGGTAGGGAGACGTCTTTACATTTTATTTTCCTTTGAGAGAGAGAAATTTCATCAGACTTTATGGACAGGACTTAGAGGTTGCATGACCTTTTCGAGGCTACTGCATTGTGTAAACAACATGTCTGTTCTGCAGGTTTTAAATCAAATTCCAATGCAATTAAAAGGGACCCCATTAATGCAAAAGATCTTATTATCTTATCTTGCGATTCTTATTCATCTCTTCCGGCTTTTCCTGAAAGTTGGCATCAGAAGCAATAGACTCCGACTGTTTTCCTTTGGTCTGTTATTCCTTCTGAACCTTCTCTGAGGTCAACGATCTTATGTTTATCTTGTCCAAACTATCGATGACAGTGTTTAGAAAGCACCGGGTGATAAGAACTGCTGAACCTCCATTTGGGTTCTCAGACAAATGAGTCCTCTTTAGTGACGTCACTTTCGTGAGAGAGGAGTCGTGTGGAGCTTGCAGGTTTGTGCAACACTTGGCAGCCTTATTTCACCTTGGCATATTCATGTCAGGCACATGAAGGCAGAGATAATGAATATTTCAGGTTTCACCGGTTAGGCTTTACCTCTCAAACATTTACACATATATCAGGGTTTTTCCCCTCCAAATCCAATAGCTTGAAGATATTTAGAGTTTCGCTATCCATATGGTATCCACATGTCCAGGATCCAGCTCATTCTTCAGTTACATGTCCTACATGTAAGACACAATCCGCTTGAAGACACTTTTGGTCTTTCTCTGATGGTGGAATCACTTGCAGATGGTGGATTGGACGAGTTGCCGGCGTTCACAAGCCTGTTTGATTGATGTCTTCTTTGACCTCTCTTCTTTCCTTTGCGTTGGGAGTGTAGCACATTACATTAGTGTTCTCTCTGCGCTGCAGTTCACCCATTTAGATCCCTTCAGCACGGAAGATGCCAGAACAGGCCTGTTTGGCCATGACAGGCTCAAATTGACGAGAAAAGTCTGGGCTCATTATTGGCTTATTTAGTGTGTTCTGTTCAGTCCATTATTGTTAGTAACGTCCACATGAATTTACTTGTGGTGTCTTTTGATGGCACGTATGCCTCTCCATACACCCTAAAGTGGCTCGATTTGGGAGGGGGCCTCCATGCTAATCATCATTCTTATAAACCAAGTTATTAGTAACTAATTGAATGGCCCTTGTGGCACCGTCGCCATCCAGTCCATTGAGGATTGAGGTTGGTGTCCGCTATGCCCAGTCCTCTACTAATGACAAGACTCTTGCATTCAAAATGTGCTTTAGTATTTACGAGGGGCCGCACACTGTTGGAGCCCTTGCCCTTTCTTTGAAGCTAAACATTGATCTTTTAATTAACAGTTTTTATGGGCTTCCTTTTTACTGGCCTGGCACTCCAAGCTGGCACAAAGCTGGGTAATGTTGGGAGTTTTGCCCTGATTTCCTTTGTCTCTCACACAGTTTATAGCACATAAAGACACTTTTCTTTTTGTTTCTTTCCTCTTAAAGGCATGGATGAGTGTATTACCATTTATTTCTTTCTGAACAGAAAAGAACACTATTTTGAACAATCTCTCGCCCAGCATTGTTTTGGACAATTTCACTGTATGGATAAAAACTTCTGAAAAACTCTTCAAAATCTTTCTTTGGTTTTGTTTTACAGACGGTGCTTAGATTAAGGCTTCATTTACACAGCAATGATGTAGCCAAAAACGTAAAAAATAAATGTTTTCCCTTGCGTTTTAATGTTTAATGTTTTCAAAATGATCTGCAAAAATGGGCAGAATCTCTGCATTGCGTATGCCAGACCAGCTTTTTCTGCGGTCATCTTCTTTCTAAGGTAGGAAGTGACGATGTGCCATTGGTGTCTCAGGGCTTGTGTGTAAGATCCATATCTCCACTGTAAATCCACTTTTCTGATTACTCATTGGCATACCTGCCAACCCTCCTGTTTTCCCAGGATCTTCCCATATTTTACAATTCTATCACACTATCATCCAGTCAAGGTATTTTAACATATTTTTAATCTTTTTATGAAGCATTAAAGGGGCCGATCCTCCCTATAGGCAACCCATTCCGTCGAACCACTAGGGGACGCCCCTTGCTCTTAAATGTGAATCTGTTCTGTGCTTTCATTTTGTTCAGGCATGGAAACACCTTAAAATAAATATGAAAATGGCGGGATTCCCTTCCTTTTCTTCTCAGGCGCAGTTGCCCCTTCTATACAATCTTCAAAGCAGTCAGTTCATGTAGTGGTGCGTGACTGTCAGACGTGCTCCATAGTGATAAATAGACGTGGTTTCCCAAACGAATTCTGTATATGCAATTAAAAATGAAGCGAAAGCGACACTGGGATTTGGCTATGTGTTTGAACAGACATATAACACTAATAATGATAATAATAATATTGAAACATATCGATCTCATTAGGTTTTCTTTTAAACAGAACAAATTTTGTCTTAAATTAGCATAAAAAGTTAGGAAAGCAATCAAATGCTTTCAAAGATCTGTTTATTTTTTAAAGTTATGCCTTATTTTCACATCCCAATATTGACAGATATGAGCATTAGCAAACATTTGAGCAACAACACTACCACATACAGTACTATGCCATTGTTGTGTGTTTGTTCACACTTGCCTTGAATCAACATTGAACATCTTCCTAAACATGTACATTCCAAACATTTTCGGGTGTTTACATGGACTTGACAATGGCGGCATTTTTAAAATCTTCCACTTTGTAAACAGTTTTCAGATTTATGCATCATCCAGCCTTAAAATGCCATTGTCTTCTAAACTTTTGGGTTGAAAACATCATGGTAAATGGCCTCAAATCGAGCATTAGCCCATAGTTCAATTAGAACATTTGAGTACTTTTTAGAGAAATAAAAATCATTACTAGCAATTATCTTTAAACAATACAACAAGGCACTGATGTATTTTAAGATCAGCCAATGCAACTTCCTCTAAGTTGAAACCACTGAGACTTCAATTTTAATCTCAGACTATAGGCTCATGTCTCGTCTGTGAATCCAGGAGTTAGTGTTTCCCAACTCTTTTCCAAAGCTTTTGTTCTTTCGCTCCTAATGGCGACTGATGCAGTTCCTTAGACAGGAAAATCAAAGATTGCTCAATCAAGCTATACACAGTCCTGCCAGAAATCACCAGTATAGACTAATCAGGTCGCAGACAAGAAGATCATAATGCACCCAAAAACACACACTTGTGAATTCACACTCATTTATCA
Organism: Danio rerio; assembly: GCF_052040795.2. Taxonomy (NCBI): domain Eukaryota; kingdom Metazoa; phylum Chordata; class Actinopteri; order Cypriniformes; family Danionidae; genus Danio; species Danio rerio. The sequence continues at coordinate 8,938,351 of NC_141024.2, forward strand.
CTTACACTCCGCCAGACCGCCCCATTAGGACTCAGTGCCAGCTCGTCCTCTGTTGTGGTCAATGCTTCTTTTATTACTCGTCCTCCTTGCCTGCTCTGTTTATGGCGTAATGTTGTTTTATTTGGTTTGAGCTGTTCACAGGATGTTACTGCATCTCTGTTTAAACGGCTGGAATGCAGGAAGGTGATTAAGCAGTCGCTGAAAGAACCACTCAGTCATACAACCCACAGAGCCAACAAAGACAATAGACTCACCAAAAACGCACCTCATTTAGATGAAGAATTGCTGTTTTCAGGAACAAAAACACAATTATTGTGCATTGTACATTTGATAAGGTCTTTAGAGTTTAGCTTAAGGGTTATTAGGTTGTAATAAATACGCTAGTGTGAAAAAGGACTGTGGTGGTATTGTTGCTGATGTAGTGTACATTTAAAAATAAATAAATAAATAAATAAATAAATAAATATATATATATATATATATATATATATATATATATTTATATATATATATATATATATATTTATATATATATATATATATATATATATATATATATATATTTATTTATTTATATTTATATAATATTTTAGGGAAATTCTAGAAAAAAATGTTTTATTATATATTTTATTACCATTGCTTTTTAAAGCATGCTATTTTCTGTATATTTAGCTGTATTTATGCGTCAAACACAAAAAGTGTTAAGCATGAAAACAGTGTTATACAGATCTAGATAGTGTTTTTATTTGTATGTGTCCATGAAAACCAGTGTTGGGGAAAGTTACTTTTGAAAGTAATGCATCACAATATTGAGTAACTGCTCCAAAAAGTAACTTACTTTAACTAGTAACATTTTAGGATAAGTAATCCATTACGTTACTTTTGAGTTACTTTTTCTGATGCTTGATCTGTTTCAAAACTTGCTGGATTTGTTTCTTTTTTTCCTTTTTTCTTTTTTTAAATTAAGGAGCTCTGCAATTAACAACGCATTGTATATCCTACACCTTTAGTTACCTTAAAAAGCTCATATCAAAAAATAATGATGTAGGATAATCTTATCTTCTGAGAACTTCCTGACCCTCAATTTATATGCCATACTTACAGATTAACAAAAGTGTAAAGCAATGCATTTACTACTTTTTTGATTTATTAGTGATGTAAAATCACTCTCCATTGAGACAATCCCCTTTTCCATTTCTTTGATCCGTTCAGAATAATGAGAAAACATCCATTGCAGAAATGTAAGCAAAAACTATGTTGCTTTCTTTTGGTTTTTGTCTGTTTCGCCATTTTCTCATTGTGTGCAGTATTCAATATGTCTGTTTTTTTTACTTTAATTCAGCTTTTTTTGTTTGTTTGTTTGTTTTTTAAAAAAAAAAGCTAACTAATTAAACTAAAAAGTAACTCACTTTTGGCGATTTCTACCTACCTAACTTTAAATAGCATCAGTTCTTGATCCTAGTAAGCTTTAATACAATTTAAGCTTTACTGTGGTAGAAAGTTTAATGTTAAAAAATATGAAAACGTTATGAAGGCATTAGAAAAAAAAATTGTACTGTGTTCAATATTTGTTTTCTCATATACAAACACAATTCAATTCAATTTTTGGTTTATTTCTGTAGCGCTTTTACAATGTAGATTATGTCAAATCAGCTTAACATAGAAGATTATAGTAGATTGAAGCGGTGTCTTTCCAGTTTTCGGAGTTTAAGTTCAGTTCAGTGTGGTTTAATTTTCACTGTTTAAAGTGCAAATCCATCCAAGCGTGAACCTCAAGTCCTGAACCAAGCAAGCCAGAGGCGACAGCGCCAAGGAACAAACTTCACCAAATGACGAAAGTGAAGAAAAAAAAAACATGTCGTCTCTGGCCAAACTTCTTGTGCAGAGCTGCAGTCTAGGTGCCGGAGACTGGAAAACTCTAGACGTCCATTGCAAAGGACATTAATGTAAAAACCTAGAAAAAATATAGCTTGAAAGCAAAGTGTCGCATGAGTTTATATTTTAAATTTGATAAAGATAGCATGCAAAATAGGATTTCTGTAAAAAGTTTTCTGAGACTTTCCTTTTTGAAAAGTATTGCAATACCTTACTCGTTACTTAGAAAAGTAATATTATTACGTAACTTGTAATGCGATACCCCCAACACTGATGCATACTATGATGTACAGAAGAGGCCAAACAAAAATTTCATTCAGTGTGACAATAATATACATATCCAAAATAATAAAGAATCACAGTCCAACCCTAAAAATGACATGATTTTTTAAATTCGATATTGAAGTTTTAAGCCAATGAAATAAAATCATGTTTGAATAATAATAATAAGCAAATGCTATTCCATTTTTATATAAATATATTGGTTACAGTGAAAGTCAATGGAATATATTTTCACCTTATTGTGTTTGAATAATAATAATAATAATAATAATAATAATTAAATACATAAATACATAAATAAATAAATAAATGCAATTCCATTTTACATAAAAATATTGCTTACAGTGAAAGTCAAAGATATATAATTTCACCAAAATTTTTGACATTTAATTTTTCTTGCAACATTAAAGTATATACTTCATGACAAGTACAGACTACATGCATTCAGTATTTTTTAATGTGTATACATTTTTTTTCTTCACTTTTACACATTCAATATGATGCAGACACCTAAGCAAAACATGCTATCTTTGATTCACACACACACACGCATAAAGATAATAAAAATTAGTTACAGTGAAAGTCAATAGCATATAACTTCTCCTCATTATGTTTGAATAACAACAACAATAATAATAATAATAATAATAATACTTATTATTATTATTTAAATCAATAAATAAATAAATAAATAAATTCTATTCCATTTTTACCTAAATATATTGACTTCGGTGAGTCAATGAGATATAATTTCACCTATATTTTTGACATTTAATTTTTCTTAGTGTAGACGTGCATTCAATGTTTTTTTTATATGTATAAAATCCCTATTGCACATTCAATATGATGCAGACACCTAAGCGGAACATCATGTCTTTGACCCACATACACACGTGCATAACAGCATGGTGCTTATTTGTTGGTTTGAATAGCTCCTTATGAATATTTCCTTGAGAGAATGCAGTCATGTGTGACATTGTCCACAGCTGCAAGACGCCTGGCTCCTGCACTGCAGCTGCGTCTCTGATGAGCATTCATTGTTTGATGAAAGTTACTGTCAGTTATGTTCTGTGGCCAGTTTTACCTCGTCTCTCATAACGTTTGAGTCCGCTGTTTACTTTAGAGACTGCTGATCTAAGATCAGTATGTAAAGTTTACAATCTTGGAGGAGAGAAGCGGAGCACTCGACCGCCCTTGGCCAAAGTCATCTGGCTGTGATCTGGCAGCACAAAGCCAGCTGTATAAATAGGGGAGAGTCTTGCATTTTACGGGTCACTCTGAATAAAACATGAACTAGGGAAGATTGATTATTAATGACCTCAGGGCTGGAACAGAAATAATCTGTTAGGCCTTGAGTCCTCCATTCCTTTTCTTTTTCTCAGCGCACCTTCATCCGTCTTTCGCTCACTTCTCCTCTCCGATTGGCACTCCGATAGATGTTTATTTTAGCCATCTGTTTTCAGACGTTCCCTTTCGGATGGATCAAGAGTTCAGTAAGGATCCATGCAGATTTTGTGATGATTCACAGCCTCACACCTGTCAGAGCTGGCATGGGATCTCTGTGTGGGCTCCAATGGCGGTCCGTGAGGGAGTTTTCCAGGGAGGCTGATATTTAAATCAAGCCAGTAATAGATTGTAGTTGGTTTTGATAATCATGTCGTCTTTTTGGATTGTGAGTAATGTTCCATCCTGTGCTCCGTCGTTATGGGATCTTTTTATATGGCTCTGTCATTCGTTTTTATGAGATGCTTCAATTATTCGGACGTTGTCAGTATTTTGGCTGAGTTCGATGGTCTTTCCTCACCTGTTGCATATGGAAGCGATACTGAAAGCTAATTGGCTTGAAGTATTCCCTCTGATGCACATGAAAGTAAATTCCAGTAATTGTTTTGTCTTTTTGGACAGATTTGGAAGCATAATCTTCGGCTATGATTGGTCTGTTTTGTGCGTCACATTGTAAGGACATATCTAAAATGACCGATATAGAGAACAGATATGTTTTCACAATCCATTCTGAGCCCAAAAAATTCACAAAAATAATAAACAATTATATAATTATCAATGATATAATTGTTACATATTTGTTTTTTTTTTTTGTTTTTTTTATCTTTGCATTTATTAGATTAGATTAGATTAGATTTAACTTTATTGTTATTACACATGTACAGGCAAGGAAACAAAATGCAGTTTAGGTCTGAACAGGAGTGCAATAGCAGTGCAGGATAGAGGTATAAGTAATAAAGTAAAGTAAGTGCAATTATTGAAAAACTAAGGTGATATTTACAGATGGATGTACTATTAACATTACATACAGGTTGTATTAACTATGATCAGAGATTCACAATAAATGAATATCTGTACAGGTTGCTATTAATAATCAGAAGGGTGCAGATAGATATAAACATAATTACAAATGTATATGTAGAGTGGGTATGTACAGTTCAAATGAATGAATCAGTGCAGTGTAGTGCATAAATATGTGCAATTTTTACATTTTTAAATGTGCAAATGTTAAAAAGTGCAGTGATTATGATTATGTGCAGTGATATTTATTTAATAGTTACTGTAAATATACCATCTTCTTCAAAAAAACTAATTTATGTTTAGCACTGTTATAGTTTTATAAAATGAACATTAAATATATATTATAAAAAATATAACGTCATATTTGAATTCATTTACAGCTTATTTTAATTTTTTTATTTATTTTCTATGATTATTATTATTTTTATTAGAATATATTGTTATTGTACTACAATTTAACGAAAAATAATTTAGTTTTTCTTATTTGGTTTATTCTCTTAATATAATATAGACCATTTGTTGAAAATAATTTACTGTAGATTATGTTTCATTTATTTATTAGCATATTTATTGAAATTCATTAACTATATGAATGCTTCTAGTTGTGGATCACAATTTTAATATCAGTGCATCTCTTATTTTATTTATCAGTTTAGCTTTTGATGGGTCAGATTTCTGTCTTCAAATCCATCCCAGAAAGGATCAACGTTTATCCTTTTTCTCATTACTTTATTTATATGAGGGCAGCACGGTGGCACACTTGGTAGCACAATCACCTCACAGCAAGAAGGTCGCTGGTTTAAGCCCCGGCTGGGTCAGTTGGCATTTCTGTGTGAGTGTTCTCCCTGTTTAGGCGTGGGTTTTCACCAGGTGCTACAGTTCCCCCACAGTCCAAAGACATGTGCCACAGGTGAATTGAATAAGCTAAATTGGCCGTAGCGTATAGTTTTCTTAGTCTATCTGTGCTTTAACCAATCAGGTTAAAACACCTATATGTATGACGCAGTTATGACGATATGCAGGAGTATAATTGTTGTTGATTTGTGATTGTAAGCAGATCGACCTACGAACTCATTTGCAAGTGTTAAAGTTAGCTTCTGCTGATAACACTGCAAACTATCTTCAGTAAACTTTCTTTTTAATTAAATCTCTGACTCCAGCTCTTCCTCATCTGATAGACTCGTCATTTTTGGTTTCAAACTGTACACATTACATTCATTTCAATACATATTTGAGGCTCCGCCCCTTTAACTCCTCTAAATGACCGACACTGGTGGCCTGTTCAGGAAGGAGTGCTGGTTAAAAGCAACATGAGCTGGTCCTGGATCAGCCCCCTGATGTGCCGTGTTGGCGACTGCAGTGCGTCTGTGCCCGGTGGGGCGGGCTTGAGGCTGACAGGGCCATGAATCCAGGGCTGCATAAGTGCAGTGTAATTTAAACGGGCAGGAAATGGGGGTAAACATAGTGGAACAAGCCCACAACCCGCACAGCCACGATTAATGAAAACACATGGAGCCGGAGCATATGCTGCTGTAAGTGGGCCTTTACATTACGAGCGTCTCTTTTTCATTTACTCACATCATTGTTCGAGTAATGCTGTGCATCGGTAATAGCAGTAGTCATCGATAAGTCACAGAGGTGTGTGGCTGCAGACGTTTTCCAAGTGGTAGAGACGTCTGAACAGTGGTTGTCTGAATGAACAATCCTATAAACAAAAGATTCACAGAGACACAAAATGAGACACAGAGGCGTCATAGTCTGACTGTATATAGATTTTTTAATGTGTTGATTGCTAAAGCAAGCATCAGTAAGGTTGTTGTCAGGATTTTAAATAAAAATTCCCAAGACTCAGGAAAGTTTTAATGTTCTTGCAGCAAGGGAACAATACAGAAGAAACACAAGAGGTTCCATTCTAGTTGCTCAAAGAGGAGCCCACGAGGCAAGTTTATATACAGGCATACAAACAGATGATGAAGCACTGTCTTTAATCATTGGTCTAAATAGATTGTTTGGTAGAATCCTATTGATCCTAAATTATATTGATATCAAATCATTTTCAGCACAATATTCCTGCAACTGGCACATTCCAACCATTCAATTGATTGAACACTACAGTTGAGCATGCTATATCAAGAAGCACAAGTATTTATAACATTAACTTTAGGCTTCTTTAATATATAAAATAAAAAATATATAAAAAAAATATATAAGTAAAATATATGGAAATGGATGAAATATATTTATCTTAACAGTTGTTCAGTCTTCCCGGCAACTAGCTCTCTGCAGCTCTCACATGGTCACCCTCTGAAGCTAAGAAGGGCTGTGCCCTATTAGTACCCGCATGGGAGACCACATGGGACAACTATGTTGCTGCCAGAAGTGGTGTTAGTGAGGGCAGCAGGGGATGCTCAACCCCCAAATGTGGGTCCTAACACCCCAGTATAGTGAAGGGGACTCTATACTGCTCAGTGAGCACCGTCTTTCGGATGAGACGTTAAACCGAGGTCTTGACTCTCTGAGGTCGTGAAAAATCCCAGGATGTCCTTTGAAAACCCCTGCATCCTGGCCAAATTTGCCCACTGGCCTCTGTCCATCATGGCCTTCTAACCATCCCCGTATCATAATTGATGGCTTCATCACTCTGTCTCCTCTCCATCAATCAGCTGGTGTGTGGTGTGTGGTTTGGCACAATATGGCTGCCGTCGCGTCATAAAGGTGGATGCTGCACACTGGTGGTGGATGAGGAGTTACTTTGAAGTGTAAAGTGCTTTGACTGTCCAGAAAAGTGCTATATAAATGTAAGGAGTTATTATTATTATTATTATTATTATTATTATTATTATTATTATTATTATTATTATTATAGTTATTATTGAATTACTGTTTTAGGCAGGCCCAAGGTTTTTGAGGTACAGCCTTGAATGATTACTTTAACTTTTTCCTTTTTTGTTTATTTATAATTGTTTGTTATTTGTTTGTTATATTTATTTATGCAAATCTTATTGTTTTACCTGGTTCTTCATAGAACTGACAAAATTTTGTCAAATATATCACAAAGATGGGATTTTTCAACCTTAACAAGCTTTTCAAAAAATCTCTCTAAATACCTTGAGGCATGTTTTGCACAGTGAAATACCGTTGATTTTGATTAGAACATGTAACAAATCAATGTTTTAGACTCTAATCTGAACTGAAGTCTCAAGCACGTCCTGTTACTTTGGTTTCTTTTGTCTTGAGTTTTCTAAATCCCACTCTCGAACGCTGTTTTTATAATACATCGTTTCAACGAGTACTAATCCTGAGGGGGTGCTGACCGGCTAAACCAACACAGCTTCTCAACCGACCCCTAAACATCCAGAGCGAGGCAAAGCAGTCCCCGTCTTCAAAGCAATGCGAGATGAGCCCTCTGTGCCCCGAGCTTGTCAGTTCCAGGGCTCGCTTCTCCTTTATTTTCCCACCCAGCGAATATGTACCTCAAACTCCAGTGCTGGAACAAGGGTTGGTCTCGCAACCCATTCGACTCGGGGCGAGAGGAAGAATAATATATGAAATAAATACCCCCGAATGATGAAACCATAAGCGCGATTGAGCCTTCTCAGCTGGAAGCCGCCAAGGCAAACAGCGAAATACTTCAGCAGGTTTATTGTGATTTTTGCGCCCTGACGAATCGGGTTTTTGCGTTCCCGAACTCATTGCTGGCTTGGGTTACAGCAGCGGAGCCACAACAGCATAAACTACACCAGCTGACGAGCTAGAGAAGCGAACAATTCAGTCATAGCTGTGTTTTAATTTATGTATTTATATGTGTTTATTTGTTCTTCAGTCCTTTGAAAGTGATGAAAAACGGGACTTCAGTCTAAACACAGAATATTTCTGAGGTTTATCGACCAGCTGATGAATCATCCTGCCAAGAGAGAAGCTGTCAGTCTGTAGCGCTGCTTTTCTGATGGCTTTATTTGCGTGTTCGCATGCGACAAAACCCACACCATTTACTGTCATGGCATCTGTTTCGGATTGAACCCTGGCTTGGAAAAAGATACCCTGGTCTATCCTACTCCTTTTTGCTTGCAGTCTAAGCCAGTAGGCAGCCATATTACGAGCCTTACAGCTCATTCAGGGGCTATCAGATTAATAAAATGCATTAAGAATTGAAAAGGGTTTCATGAAACTCTGTGTTCGAAAGCGGGTTGTTTTCCACAAATATTTAATGGCCTGTTGGGCTCTTTTAAAGGCTGAGTGCTTCTATTCTAACCATTCGGGATGGTTTGTTTAGGGAGAGGCCTGTTCCATTAAGATCTGTTGCCATAGAAAAGCAATTGGCTTTTTTTTGACAACTGCAGCGGTGAAATTTCACATCGCTCTGTCTCCTGTGCATTAGCAAACAAGGATTCACAACGGTCTAGGCATGATCGTTAGGAGCAGCTAGGAAAGTTTGCGCCGCTCGGAGCCTGTGGAGGAATGTGGTTGTAATTTATCCCTGTGCATCCTGAAGGCCCTGCGGCAGTTTGGGCTGAGTCATTGGAGGGGAAAAAAAACAACAGCGAAAAAAATATATAAGCGGCGCAAAAAATCAAAACTGGGGCTTTCATCAACTTGTGGTGGGTGTTAACACCGAAGTTATTTCAAATCTGGGTTTCGATCGTGATTGCATCCTTGACTTGACCGCATACTTCGTAATGTGTGCCCCCCCCTCTTCGCCAGAGTCCTTCAGCCTCATTCAAAGTTGCGGGCAGGGGTGCGACTCATGTGTCCGCATTCCCCCTTGAAACTCAATTACACTTGACTGATGGGGTGCACAGATCCGGCCACAGATGAGGCGGAGGGCGGTGCTAATCAGATGCGGTCGCTATGCAGTTGCTTTTTATAAATGTTGACGCCCCCTCCATTCTGATTGGCTCAAATAGAGCAGAATGCATAACGCTACTGGGGTTAGTCGCATAGTCGAGTTCTAAGATCAGAAATTGCGGGTGAAAATGAGGGAGATAAAATGGTGTATTAATCTGCTACTGTGCTATAAGTACAGTAAGAGGATAAGCAAGGGAAAGACAAACAGAGAAAGGGCGAGAGAGATCCCACTTTAAGTGGCTCTTATAAAGCCGCAGAGGCTTCCTGCTCTAATGAGAAGGAAGTGGGGAAAGAGCTCGTCATGAGCTGAACACCATCCAAAGAGACCATTTTTAGAGATATGTTTGTGTGTCTGCTAAGAAGCAGGGTGAGCCAGGGGAAGGATAAGACGAGAGTTAAGAGAGCAAAGAGACTAGTGAAGGGTTTAGTCTAACAAAGATAAAGCAGATTTCAAAGATAGGCGCTTGTAGCATAGCCACTCAACCATAGTCAGCAGGATGGAACGTAAATCCTCTTCTTAAAATTCTCCATTAAGAGTTTGCATTTAGAGACCTGGGGAAAAAATGACAGAGGTAGATTTTTTCTTGCTTTTACAGTTTACTGACCCTAACTTATCCAGTTATACATGTAGAATCGGTTTTACCTACCAGTAAAGTGGCCAAACAGTTTGGTCTGATCTTATGTTTCATTCAGGGTTAAGTTTCTCTGAAAAAAAAAACTTTTTCAAACAGAACCTGTTTTGAAATGCTACATCAATTAGGAACATCTTGAGTATCATTCAGATGTTTATGTAAAGCACAAGGATTGGATGCTGGATTGGAGGAAGAATGCAGTTCAACTAGCTCATTCCTTTTGGGGGGGAAAAAGTGGTGTAGAAGGGAGTGAAACCTTCACCCAGAGTGTGCATCAGGTTGGCAGAGGTAACAGCACACTAGAACCAGCAGAAGAACACCAGAGGGGGGAGCATTTAAAGCTTGGCCTGAAGAGAAGAACCTTCCAGAAAGGAGCTTTGAGTGACTTCATCTTACTTTATTAGAGGAGAAAGGTGGCCCAAAGGTTTTTTGGGGGATTTCCTGAAAAATGTATAGTGGATTGCACCCCAAACTCCCCCCAGCCCCCCCTCGAAACTATGAGGACCTTTTAATATGGTCCCGTGACAAAAGAACACAGTTTCCTGCGAAAGGAGTCATTGTTTTCTCTCCAAATACTGTAGCAGTGTCACATTTAGGGGAGAGGCTAATGGCATTTTTTCTTTATGCAGATTTATTGAACAAAGTCTTGATTGCTTTAGCAGAAGGCAGTCAATTCCCCTACCTAAGATCCCCCTTTATTTCACACTCTCTCATTCTCTTTGATTGGAGCTTGTTCTAGTGTTAGCCTCTCCATTTTTTGACTTCGCTATAGTGTTGGACCTTGCTACTCTCATGTAGCCAGAACTTTAGACTGATGGTCTGGGTTTCATTGCAGCTTTCTTGGGCCAAGAATTACATAGAGGTCAACATGTAGACATGTAAAGCTGTTGGTTTTATTCTGTCATGTTTAATGGTAAGAACATGTCCAGTCTGTGCACCTACACTAACAGACGGATGTGTAACAAATGAATCATTCATTCAAGAACAATGTCTCCTGTCGTCAAGAGCGTTTCATTGATCCTAATAAACACTTATTGTCACAACTACAAACACAAGAGCTTTCTATGTCCATAAGTGGGTTTGATATCCCAATGGCAGTTTGGCCTAGAAATACTGTAGTATTTAACAGATGAGATGGCAGCTTCCTTAAAATCTGATGTGTTTCCAATTTTTGTGTGTCCTGTGCATCAGATGTTCAGCCTTGTGAGACTTATGAGTTAACATTCCCCAACGTCCCACTAAATTGAAGTATCCGGAGGAGTATAGGTTGCGGAGATGACACTGTGTCATCCAAGGTGACGCGGAGAGCGGATTTGCTTGAAGGTTTTGAGTTCTGCCGTTTGATCTCCATGTGCCACTCCAGGCATAAATGTGCAGCCCAGCGTTTGTTGAAACACATCCTTTCTGAGTCATAGTCAGTGCCGTCAGCGCTGTCCAGACTCTACTGTCATCGTCTGACTGTGATGGTCCGCTGCTGTGTTTGTTCTGCTCTCATTAATGCAGCAGTTGTTTGTCAAGACACAAGACTGACCATATGCACACAGTAACACCTGAAAATACTCTGCTGCAATAGCACACCATAGTAGAATCTTCTGTTTCTCATCTTCTCGTGTTTTTGGGTCAAGGCTGGCATGGAGACAGATAATGAGATGGATATTTTCTCAGGATGGTTTGCTTTTATCTGTTATCTTTATAGCTCTGTTTTTGAGAGGATTTCTACTAAGCACACAGTCATAAAATGGGAAGTAATGGTGCCTTTTTGTCACACAAGGGAGCTTCTTCATTATCTGTCTGTCTTGCACCTGTTAACGTTTGTTCAGGTATCAGTTGGATATATGGGGCTTTAATATTTGAAAGGAACTTTTTTGTTTAGTGTGCCATACTTATCATACGTTATCCTCTAGCCCTGACATAAAACACTGTGCTTTACTAATCATTCATTTATTTTCCTTCGCCTTAGTCCCTTATTTATCAGGGGTCGAACTGCCAACTTTTCTGGCATATCATTTATGGAGCGGATGCCCTTCCAGCCACAACTCAGTTCTGGGAAAGCTTTGCTAATCATGCAGAGAATATATTTAATTGTCCAACTCATAACTTGTGAGTTTTTTTTTTTTTTTAAATATTTCGATTTTTCTTACAGGCAGAGTTTAGTGGAATGAATGTTAGTGCTCTAACCTTACTGGGTAATGAAAGCAGAAAGTAGCCCAAAAATTTAACACATAGAAATCTGTGATATGTAAAATGTTGTGACTGGCAGATGTTCCCACTGAGCTTTCAGAGGGAGTAATATAATGGTGTAATCATTAATGTTAATTGGCAGCACCCTAAAAGCAGCATTGCCTTCTTATACATCAGCATGCCTGCTCAATTCTTCTAGGCCAGCTGTGAGTGAGCCACACGTGTGGCAGCGTTGGCCTCCCTCTGGCTAGTTCTTCCTTTCCTCCAGTTCTCCACTGTCTGCTCTTAATGGGGCTTACAGCGGCGGCGCTCTGCCAAGCTGCGCCCTCACGCAGGCCCATACATCAGCCCCCGATGAGGCTCATTAACCCTCCTCTCATGACTCAATACACTCCTCTTTCTCTCGCCCCGTTCGTCTCCATCACGTCTTCGCTTTTCTCCTGGCCAACGTGTCGGACTCCAGCCTCCCAGGAGTGTCGTCACAAGTGACGAGATCAAGTTAAATCGGGCCAGGGCAGCCCTCACCTAACCCACCCCAGACCCAGCGATTGCAATGCGCTCTCTCTCTTTCTCCCTCTCTTTATATATGTGATGTTTTGGGAACACTTTATTTTGATGGTCCCCTTTAAACATTCTTTTGACTGTAACTAAGTTTGAAATTGCATATCAATTAGTCCTCATTAGACTATTAGTGGGCGGCGAGGTGGCACAGCAGGTAGCACTGTCACAGGAAGAAGGTCGCTGGTTCGAGCCTCAGTTGGCATTTCTGTGTTAAGTTTGCATGTTATCGCTGTGTCCGCGTGGGTTTCCTCTGGGTGCCTCCAGTTTCCCCAGCAGTCCAAAGACATGCGGTATAGGTGTGAATGTGAATGTGTGTGAATGAGAGTGTATAGATGTGTCCCAGTACTGAGTTGCAGCTGGAAGGGCATCTGCTGCGTAAAACATATGCTGAATAAGTTGGCGGTTCATTCCGCTGTGGTGACCCTGGATTAATAAAGAGACTAAGCCAAAACGAAAATAAATGAATGAATAAATAGGCTATTAGTAGACTGTTTGCTCTAAGGGGCTGCATGTATAATTTAGGAAACGTCAGTAATAGCGACACAAGTGGTCATTAAGTGAACTGCATCTTATGTAGAATTTAGATTAAACACCCTAAAGCGTGAGTAATTGATAGCCATCACCATTGTGAGCATTCATAATTTCACGTTCTGTCAGTGCTACTCAGGTAATACACTTTATGTTACAAGTGGACAATGAAAGTTTTTTTTTTTGGATCTATTGAGTTTCTTTGCTGGTGTTTTAGATTTACACCAGAAATGCATGATATGCTACTTTAGAAGTAGTTTAAACCCACTGTCATTTAAGAAAGAATAATAATCAATACTTGTTAAAAACTTGTGACATCATCCTCGCTCTACTCCAATGGCACTCATTCCCACCCACACATGACTGCTACAAAAACAACCAATCACAGATCTTGAGCTAAGTATAGTTACATTTACATATTACATACAGGTAATGCACATGCAGGTGTGCATCATGGTACAGCAAAGAGTATGCAGCATTATGAAGGCTACATTGTACCTACTGTGTTTGCGATGCAGATGTATAAATTGGCCTTAAGTCAGGATTATCTTGCTACTAGACTTTATGGTCCCACTTTATATTAAGTGTCCTTAACTACTATGAACTTACCTCAAAAAAATAAATGCAATGTACTTACTGTGTTTATAATCTATTTGAGAACACTTGGGGTGCTTTTGAGTTGGGATAGAGGTTGGGTTATGGACAGGTTTGGTGGCATGGGTAGGTTTAAGAGTGGGTTAAGGTGTAAGGGATGGTCAACAGTGTATTTACAAATGTAATTATAAAAGTTAATTACAGATGTGATTACATACATGTATTTAATTAAGCATAAGTAGAAAGTAAATGCATGTGTTTACACAATAAGTACATTGTAACAAACTATTAGATCCTGTGTAAGTACATATTAGTTAAGGCCACTTAATATAAAGTGGGACCGACTTTTTTTGTACAGTTCAGTCTTAGTTCAAAGCTATAATATATCCAAATATTCTGCAAAACGGTAAACATCTGATTGCAAAATTAATAGTGTAATCAACAGAATGAGTGAGAAGAACCATAAAAATGTAATTTTTTTGAGGAATGTACTTACAATTTATACATCGACTAGCCTGATTAATTTGTCAATCATTTTGTGACAAATGTGGTGCATTTCATGTAAACATGGTTCATAATAAGTGCTTATTTTATTCAGGCATTTATCAAGGTGAAAAATTAACTCCTAAGTTGTAATTAAAACAGGAAATTGAAGAACATTTACAAGAAAATACCATTTCTTTTATTTTCGCCTTTTTAAAATTGGCATTAGCCTTTGAAAAGATTATTTGATTTGACCTCTAATCATCGGTTTTCCATCTGCATAGACTTTCACATCTATGTGTTCACTTATAGTCATATACGTCTCCATTTGTACTCAAAATTGAAACACTCAAGTAACTCTTTTTCCTTCTAATGTAGCTTTTCGTGCCATAAATGTCAGCGTTTTGCATTATTATGCCCGCCTAATTCCCGGCCAGGTCTTAAATCCAGGATTTGACCTGCCCTCTCGCTCACTCCTGGCTCAGAGGCCCCGAGATGGAAAGACTTTTGTTGGCATATCCGTCAGTCTCTCTGCAAACCCTCTCGAAGCCCTAGAGCTCCTAGCATAGAATTAGCCCTAGCTGTGTGGCTCCTCTTCCCTTCCCAGTGTGTTTGCCCTACATTTGTGCAAACAGGCATCTGACAGATCGCTCGGCCTGCCCCCGGTGACCCGTCGGGGCATGTTTTCATTCATTAATTATGAAATAGTCGCGCGATCCAAACCTACACAAAAACACACATGAAAGGGAAACATATTTTATGATGTATGAATATTACTTCCAGTTATTGTTACAGATGTCTTTATCATTAACCTTGTTAAAGTTGGCGTTCGTAGGCCAGGAGAGCCAAAGAAAATACTTCTGTGGGTTTTTGTGAAATATTCCACTTTCTATGGGCTTTGGTTCAGTGGCTTGTGTTCAAATACGAAAAGCAATTTAAAAGCGGTACAGCACCACGAAACGCTGATTGTCCAGATAGGGCCAAACAGAGGCCACAGACCAGGACCTGGTATAGTCTGGGTTCAAAGGGCTCTTAATCAGAGAGTGTGTGCACTGCAAAGTAAATCTTTTTCACAGCAAGAAAACCATTTCCCTTATTTTCAATCTTTATTTCTATAGCGCTTTTACAACGTAGATTGTGTCAAAGTAGCTTAACATAGAAGGTCTTGCAAATTGAAGCTCTCAATCTAGTTTCAGATTCAGTTCAGTTCAGTGTGCTTCAAATTTCACTGCTGAAAGTCCAAACATTGAAGACCAAATCCATTGATGGGCAGCTCTACAAGTCCCAAACCAAGCAAGCCAGTGGCGATGAGGAACAAACTTCATCAATTGATGAAAGTAAAGGAACAAAACCTTGAGAGAAACCAGGCTCAGTTGGGCACAACCATTTCTTCTCTGGCCAAACTTCTGCAGAGCTGCAGTCTAGGGGCTGAGGCTGGAGAACACTGGACGTCCATTATAGAGAAGCTGCAGGTGTGTGTAGGTCACAGGTGGATGTTCAGGATGGCCCACGGGATCAATGCGAAGTCTTGTCTGTCACTGGGGTTTGAAATCAGTCTCATGCTCTCCACTCCTCCATGACCGCTACAGCTTCTGCTCAGGATACGGCCTGGTCCAAGATTATGGAGACCTTTTAGTCTTTTTACCTGTTCATGTTTTTGTTTTCTTTGGCATCTTTTCTAATACATATATTTGAATATTCTTAAAGCTGCAATGTGTAGATGATGTAACTCAAGCAGTTTATAAATACAAATTCACTACTTTGAGGTGTATTTTTTGTTTACAATGTATATATTGCAATGCAATAAATATTTGATTATGAATGCAATATATAGGTCACTTTGCCAAATAATTCATATCATGTTTCAGATGTTTAAAAACATGATTACATATTGCGACACGTGGCTCAGTTGGTCGGTGGTTTGAATCCCGGCTGGGCCATTTGGTCGGTGGTTCGAGTCCCGGCTGGGCCATTTGGCATTTCTGTGGGGAGTTTGTATGTTCTCAAAGTGCTCGTGTGGGTTCCTTCGGGTGCTTTGGTTTCTCCCACAGTTGTAGGTGAATTATTAAATTAGCTGTAGTGTATGTGTGTCAGTGAGTTTGTATGGATGTTTCTTAATACTGGGTTGCAGCTGGAAAGGCATCCGCTGTGTAAAACATATGCTGGATAAATTGGCGGTTCATTTCGCTGCGGCGACCCCTGGCGAATAAAGAGACTAAGCCAAAGGAAAATGAGTGAAGGATTACTTATTTTTAATTTTGAACCAAAATGAAAGGCATAATGCAGCTTTATATTTAAGACACGTTTATTTAAAACGAAATTGCTGTGAAGAATTGATATTAAGTCTTGTTTTCTAACAAAAAAAATAAAAAATCTGAAATAGTTTTAGGCATTTTGCTACTTCAGTAAATGTGTCTTAATTTCAGAATATTTAGATATTTGCTCTAAAAACGTGGCAAAAACACTAGATATTTTCTAAATTTTCCATTAAAATTATTTCAAAAATAATATTTATACATTTTCTGAAGCTATTTACGCATTTTTTTTTGAAAATATATCAAATGTTATATACATTTTTACATCCACACGCATACCACTCTCCTTGCATGTTTATTTATGACATATTTTTGCTTATTAATAATGTTTTGAGCTATTGGTCTATTACTCTTCCACTGAACACACACATTACCATATTTATATCCACTTCTCAAACTTCAGCAGATTGAATCATCAGCAGAAAATCATCCCAGTAATGCAGAAATAGTTGGGCCTGCCAATAGGGTAAGAAAAATAAACAGAACTGTTACACTCTCGATTATCAAACGATGATTATCTTAGTATCTTAAGCCAGTTTGTTATGTTATGCAACGTTTCCTTCTCAAGTTCTTATTTTAAAGGCCTTGAAATATTTTGCTGGAAAACAAGACCAAAATAGTGATTATGGTAATTGATAATCCACGCACATGCTCCGGCTCCCTTTATTAATCTTTTCCTTCTCTCTTTGTCGCACGCTGTTTGAATAATTAGTCCTCTTGATGAGAGTATATTTTTGTCTTTTTAAATCATCTGAAGGAAAATAAACCATTCGCTGGCCACATTAGTGTGTGTTTCCTGTGTATGTGTGTGTGTGTGTGTGTGTGTTTTAGCCAGTTAAAGAGGCACCTGCTCATGCTGTGGCATATTTTCCAGCTTGGCATTGCCAGCATTAAGGAATCCCTCTTCCCTTCTCTCGTTTCTCCACATCCCCATGGCCAAACCTCTACGGAAATCATTTGGAAAAAGGATTTGAGCATTAAAGATAACCACACCTGTGATTATCATTAGACGGAGGTGCTGTAAAACGTTAAATCCCTCTCTTTAGTTTGAGTTTCTTTTAATGAGTGGAAAATTAAACCTTTCGGGCAAATTCCAAGTGTTGAATTTTATATAATGATTTAAAAAGAAGTGCTCGCTGAGGTGATTTGTTTTCAGTGCATAAGTGAAACAGAAGGACCCTCTTACTGAAGGTCAAAGGGTCTCGATCCACATAAGCTCACATCTGCATCATCAGTTGGCTCATTCTCTGTCATTTTCAGGCTGTTAAACAGTTCTCCGGTTGCATGTTGCCATTGAGTTTCAACACTAAATCTAGTCTAGTGTGCTGGATGGTCCATAACCTGCTGTGTTTTAATGTAATATTAGTGTTACTATTTTGTCAAGATCAAGGGCTTTTAGCTTGTTGTTAAAGGGATCGTTCACCCAAAAATGAAAACTATGTAATCATTTACTCGCCTTTCATTTGTTCAAAACCTATTTGAGTTTCTTCTGTGGAACACAAATAAAGTTATTTTGTAAAATGATAGTTGCTGGACAATTGTAATTTTGTATTCCTACTATGGAAGTTGATGGGTTCCAGCAACCAGCATCTTCTAAAGATAGATGAAGGAAGACGTTTTTGGCCTGAAAACAATTGAGATTCATAGTAGGAAAAACAAATATCGTAGTTACCTTTCCATCCACCTATTTTTATGCGGATTTTTGGAAATGCACATAAAAAAAATGGTTGATGTAAATGCCAAAATGTGCATAAATTGTGAAATTAAGCATAAAAAACATATGTGCATAATTGAGTGGGATAAACTTTTTATTCAATATGGAAAAATGCCATAAATTACAATAGAAACACTTTTACTGAACAAATTCCAGTATGTTCATTAAAAAAAATGTCATATGGTTTTGTTATAAGCGATCATGTGATGATTAAAATGTGTGAGAATGGACAAACCAGCAAGCTGAGCACATTGTAAAACATCTGAAATGTTGTTTTGGTCATTCTAAAGCACCTTATGTGTTTCAGTATTAGTGTTATTATATTATTAATGGCCTCCAGAATATTTAAGAGTGTCTGTGCTCCGCATCTCATGCCTTCAAAGGCCACCACGCATTAATTGCATGTTGCCATCGTCTTCTAAGGCGCAAGTCATTTATTAAATAAAGAAAAGCTTCATGCAGCTTCTCCTACCCCAGCATATTACATTTTTACTGTTGATATTTGGCACCAGTTATCAGGAAGTGACGATTTTGTTCTCTTTGACTCGATGGATGGAAACGCTACTTTTAAGTGATATTTAAATTTTGCGCATGAAGTTAATTCATATTTTTGGATGGAGACATAGCTTATGAATGTCAATGGTTAGGGTTTTTCCCCAGTTTTCAAAATACCTTCTTTTGCGCTTAGCTAAAGATAAACTCAAAAAGGTTTGTAACAAGAAGAAGGAGAGTAAATGATAACAGAATTTAGATTTTTGGGTGAACTGATGATTTAAGATGATAGAAATATCAAATGTTCATAAACGCTTTATTCTGTTTGGTTTTACAGCTGGAATCTGAGTTGGAGCAGTGCGAGCGAGAGAGTGCCGAACTGCAGGAATACGCAAACTCTGTCCTGCAGCAGATCGCCGATCACTGCCCGGACATCCTGGAGCAGGTGGTCAATGCTCTGGAGGAGTCATGCTGACCGGACTGCAGAGCCGAGCCCTGCCGCCCCCTCTCTTCCCGCTTCTCCTTTGCTTTGATGTCACAGTATGCAAAAAAAAACACACAAACTCTCTCTCACCTTCACCCCCATGCACAACTCATAGGACAGACACATGCGGGAGAGACTGACAGCTCACAAGTCAAGTGCACGCTTGGATTGGGTTTGAGGTGTGGGAACGGTAGGCTGCCATCCCCTACCACCACATCCATCCTCTCTGCACCCTCACATAAACACGGGGAAGAGGAAACCGAAAGAGGGGAAACGAGCGGCTGAGAGGCTCAGTATTACAGGACATGTTCATTTATTAAGATGTCTGTCTCGGAAAGCCGTCCTGCGGGAGGTGCCGTTCTCTCTGTGAGGGGCAGGAAATAGTCTCCTTATCTTGATATACACGATTGCCACAGCTTTTAAAAGCTGCAGGATTTTGAAACCGTTTTGAAGCAATTTAGATTTTTTTTTCCCCTCCCCCTCTTTTTTCTTGTAGATGCTTTGTTACTGACGTTAAATTATGGGTCATTCGCGCAGGGCAAAACTCCTGCACTTTCAGACCATCTGGTTTCACTCAAAACTTGGTTAATGCTCCAGTTGTGCCAGCAGACAGTCCATGCGGACTTTAACATACTTTTACTATCGTAGTCAGTAGCGGGTTTAGATTACTGCAGCCCCCACCATCTGGGAATTTACTATTGACTTGGTTGCTGGCCGATTTCCTCCTGAAGTCTCATACATAAAAGTTACAAAACGGACAATATGGGTAATGTTATCCCGCATGCACCTGTCACCAGCTAAAGAAACCACAGCCCTGGTTTGTGTCTGTTAAAGGTGAGAGGAAGAAAATTATTTGCCTTGGAAGTTGTAGGTTTATTGCTGCTAACATTTGTCTTTGCATGTGGCAGGTTTTGGTTTGGTTATGTTTTGCTTTTGCTTTTTTTCCATGGCCGGCTCTCTGATGCCGAGGGTGGTAAAACAGAGGCTTTATTCCCGACACAGATGTTGTGGAGGCAGAAGTGCCTCATCATCAGAGCGCAGCTGCCACACATCACTGGAAATAGGAAAATAGGCACCTATCACTCATTCCCTACTCCCAAAACTATGTGGTCTCACACTGGGATGAAGACTGGCAGTAGTTTCGCAGTTTTCCAAAGCAAAGAGTGCAGATGTTGTTATTTCACAGATAAGGTCGAATACAAGTAGTTGATTAGATACCCTCATCTTTATACCACTCTCTCTTTTTCTGGAACAGATGCTAGTTGATTTTTTTGCGGTTGCTTTTTTGTGAGATATCATCAAGCTTTGATCCCAGCGTACCATCATGCTCATCTTTCTCTCTGCTTGGCTTCATATCTTCATCCTCAGACCCGGGCGTCTCTGTTAGCACAGCCGGCAGGTGTATCCTCTTACACTTTATGGTTATATGGGTCTATATCCATTGGCACTAGGTGTCCGTCTCTGGACCGGCCACAGGAGTGATAAGACTCAACCTTGTTCAACTGCTGATAAACGTGGTTGCTTCATCTTTAAAGTCCAGAGTCGACTTCTCCTCCCGCTGCCCCTGTGGATGACACTGGGCGTAACATGCCCTCTGCTCCTCTCTCTCTCTCTCTATATATCTCCTCATCCCTCCCTCATTCATGCCTGTGTGTAGTTTATGGCTCTGACCTGCTGTGCTGTGTTAGTCATACTCCTCTCCGCACGATAAGCCCTCGACGGACAAGACAAACAGCACGAGATCACAGCAAATATAATCATCTCCCTCTCGCACGCTCCCATATCAACACTCCACCTCTGCTCATCTCCGTACTCACTAGAAAACGCCACGTGATGCCAAATGTTTGCTTTACCCAGATTTGATTGACCTCTGAGTCACTCTGTGAGCTACTGATGTTGTGCCTATAACTAGTACACATCTTGTCCTCCGGAGGTTTCCCAGCAAACAATTTTGTATTTATTAGATGTCTAATAGACATCTAAACATAGACAGCTTGGGTAAAACAAGGCAAAACTTGGGCTGTCAGTGAAAATCTAATAGACATCTAAAAAGAATAGCCTAAATTAGACAGATAAAACAGACTTCATGTGTGTAGTCATTCATTTCTGTTTATTTGATGGTTAGTCTAGTCTAGTCTACTAGATTTTCACTGACAGCCCAAATTTAGCCTTGTTTTAGCCAAGACGACTATTTTTGGATGTCTATTAGTCATCTAATAGACCTCTTTTAAAAACAAAACATGCTTGCTAGCTTATGTTTGTTTGTCTATTGGAATGACTCAACTATAACAAGTGTTTTGGAGAAGTTGGGTGAATCTCATGAACATTCTAGGTTTCTTTTTACCCGAAATTCATAAGAAAAAATACATATACTGCTATAGGGTGACCACAAAGCATTTATTTCCTCTTAAACATCTGAAATTTTTATAATTGCAGCATTACTTTCACTAAACAAAGCATTGTCATGATGCATTATGTTAAGGAACTTTGGTGTAAAATATGCTTAATTGCAATGAATTTCTGCTTTAAAGTAATGAGAATTGGCATAATATATTATCATATTAGCTAAAATTAGTAAAAAAATATGCTTAATAGTAATTGTTTGTTGCAGTAATGATGACTAATGGAAAATTTGTTCAACTGTAATGGATTATTTTGTATTGTGGTATCGAGAATTGGTGGAAAATAAGCTTCCAGGACTCTCAGAAATAAAGGTGCGGGAGATGTCACTGGGGCGGTAGCTTTTGAAAAGGTACAAATTTGTATCTGAAAGGTCCATTTTAATACCTCAAGGGTACATATTAGTACCTAAAAAGTAGAAAAGTGTTCCTCTTTAAATTTTTAGGTACTAATATATATATATATATATATATATATATATATATTTGAGGCACCAATATGGACCCTTCAAGTACAAATGTGCGCCTTTTGAAAAAGGTACCACCCCAGTGACAGCTTGTACACTTTTATTTCTGAGAGTGTTTAATTCTTATGGATTTTTTGCAGAACTGTAATGACAATATGTGAAAAGACTTAGTTGACATGACAGTTTTAGCATTATGGTAATGGGAATTTGTGGAAGATATGCGTTATTGATGTGATTTTTTTTTATTTTTTTATGCATAATGGTGAGAGAAGCTCCTAATTTGTTGCATTGCGGTAATGAGAACTTAAATGCTTCATTATAATGAAAGAATGTCTGTTTGAGTTTATCCCGACATGACCTTATCCTGTTTTAAGAGATTCACCCAAATCCTTTAACACCTAACTAAGTCTTAGTTTAACAATATATTCCCACGCTCACATGGGCAGTGCCCGCAAAGCACTTGTTCGCGTGCCATTCTCACCCTTGGCACCATATATCTTATTGCCATCATATAGATTGCATCTCTCTAAAGCATTTTATGGTTTTATGCTCTTAATTACCACTGATGGACTTCCTCATGAGGACATAAATGTGACGAGCAGCTCTGTTGGGCTTTTAAAAGCAAACAGCTGATTGATGACACCCATCCTGTTTTTCATCTCCGTCGCTTTCTATCTCATTCACGCACAAACACAGTTTTGGCTGCTGTCTCTGAAATATGGGGCTCAGTTATCTACACCCTGGCTGAATCTCCCCACTTAGACTAAACACAGACCCCTCACGCGCACACACACTCACTATCACAGACCCTCGCAATTTATGTCCTTCAGTACAGGAGCTGGCCTCTTACCGCTCCGCTTAGAGCACTCCGGAGAATTCCCTAAGAAAACAAAAAGGAGGAACGCTTGTGATAACCGGGAGCAGATCAGAGAAGGAATGACCCGGCGCTTTGCAGAGGGTGTTATTGTGTGTTGAGTGAGTGTCTCTCTGGAGCTCTGGTATTTGTGTGATTGCTGGTTATAGGCAAACCTAATCACACAGAAGACTATGGAAATTCCCTGCAGGCTTTGGATCGCTCCATATGTTTGGAGACTCCCCTGTTTCAGTGAATCCTCCTTGTGTTTTTGAAGAATTCACCAGAGTTTTCAGCTCGGTAGCTAATTAACAGAACTATTTGGATATTCAGCAGCACCCATTTTTACTGCAAATGTACTCATAATACTTTAAATGCTGAGTAATCTTGTTTTATACATTATAATACTTGCTTATTCATGATTACATCTTTGATTACATAACAAAAAAAGTTATTTTCTCAAGTAATTTTGATAAAAATATGTTCATAATTCCTAAATCGACATAAATGTACTTGATCAGCAGACTGACTGTCTAATTTGTCTGAAAATGGGGAAAGAAATGTTGGATTTGAGATTATTTTACTTGCACCGTTTGCATTTTTTCGATCATTTTAAAGAGTAAATTCATTTAACTTGGAGAATTTTCTTATAAAACAACACACCATTTACATCAAAAGTAAATTAATAATAAATTAGCATCATTTAGATACAAATTCTGCAAAATAAGCTCAAAATTCTTGAGTATGAGTATGATTTTTGTAGCACAACATGCATTATTAACTTGCAGTTTGGCATTTATCGTGCATTAAGAAAGATGTAATCATTAGATAAGTATTATAGTGTATTAAAACCCTCCCTAAATACTGATAAAGGAATCTTTAATGTCATTTAAAATGTATTAAGAATACATTTATGCATCATATAGGCTGAATTTGCCACTTTTATCTTTTTTTTTTTGTCCGATTTTCTTTCCGTAAAGCACAGTTTTTCTTGAATTCACCTTAAAAACTCACCCTATATAACCCTATTCAGGCTTCATAAAAGTCTATTTAATGTTTTTGTGGGGGGGGTGACGTGATGGTGCATAACCGGTTATAGTATATATTTAACTTGCACATCACTCCCTTAATTTATAGAGAAGCAATTCATAGGATGTGGTCAGCTGACTTTCCATACGGTTTGGCTTTTGACATCTACCTGGCTTGAAACTGCGTTCAGCCATGTGAGTGTGAATGAGCATGAGGTGTTGCTTCGTGTTCTAGTATGGACGTTTTTCATCCTCATTAAAGTCAGCGAGGCATATCTGTGGAGAGAGAGAGAGTGAGCATCGGGCGGCCTTATATTTTCCAGTTTTCCTGTCCAGACTTTTATTCGACCTTATTTCGTCCCATAGCAAGAAACATTTATCACTCTGTCTCTCAAATACTCTGATAAAGCAAATAATGGATGTCATCTGATTTTCATAGTGGGTGAGTAGTACTGCCATTCTTGCCTCCTCGATATAAAAAGATAAAAACTGCCACACACACACACGTATATATATATGCATCTACAGGAGTCTATACTTATAAATATCAACTTAATTGAACAATTTGCACAAGCGTCTGGGGAAAATAGTATATCCGTCTGAACAAAATGGCTAAAAATAAGAAAAAAAAAAAAGAGTAACTCTAACATTTGTCTTGAAATGAAAAGCCTTTCTAAGTGTCAAATCAATGCTGTTAACAAAGATTTTGGAAAATATTTCCATGTGGTTGATGATGTGCTGTTTGCTATCTTCTCCGCACCTCGTTTGATTCAGATTCCGACTCATCTTACAGCTGTTATGTTGTTTTTTTTCTTCTCCCCTTTGGGATTGTTTTTGTTTTTGCAGTCTTGATAGTGTGCGTGATTGCAATGCTGAAAACTGCAGCGTGTTTTATATTACACAACATGTATGCCTGTTCTCGATGGCTGGAGAAACATCCGTGACCGTGTTTCGAGTGATGCCAAGACCTTTGCTTGAGAACTGTGATCTTAATAGCACTCCGGGTTGCTGGGAAGCGTCAGCGTAATTTTTTTTTTAATCTTAGCATCATTCGTGCGTATTTAGGAGATAATAAGCATGTTACATGAAGCTTTTTGGGGTCAGATGATCAGCATCACTCGACATCAAGCTTGTTCGTAGTATGCGTAAACACTCAAAACTTTTTACGGCCTACTAAGTAGATGGGCTATTAAATTGTTTACTTATTAACTCATCTTGAATTGTCATTATTTACCCAAACAGTCCGTCAACACGTCCACATTTTTCATGCATTACTTCCATCCACTTAGTTTGATGGACTGAGACTGTTTAAAGCATGAAACCACATAAAACATCCGCTGAAGGATTTGGCAAGTTCGTGTCTGACTTTCCGTTCTCCATCGGAGAATAATTCGGTGCCAAACGAAGCTAGTCTGCTCTAGAAAGTGCCACAAATAATAACCTGCCTGTCGTTCATCAGCAACCAAAGCCAGGTCATGTGACCTTTTACTGTTTATACCATGTTTGATTTCTGTTTAAACCTTTAAACCTTAATTGACACGACAAGAGGTCAAAGCGAAGCACCAGAACTGACACATTTATTACGTGTTTAATAATCTTGAAGTGTCTGAGTTGAACGAAGCAGCATTATTCACAAGGACCTAAACTTCAGGTCAACTCAGAGATATTTTTTTTAATGTGGTTACTAAAAGACTGTTATGAACGTTCTGTGTGCCTATATATGAGAATATGTCAGGCGTGTAGTTAGCGTTAGCGTGGTATCTTCATTTTTTTCCTCTGGATTTGTCAGACCTCAATATCAGCCCATTCACATCATGATCTCTTGGCTCCAGCAACCCTGCCTTCTGTCACAGTAAGGGTCAATCTTTTCTAATGATTCATTCTCTCTTTTTTTTCTACGCAATACACAGAAACACTGTCAAGGAGGATTCTCGCCCTTTCCCCTTTAATTTAATGAAGAAAAATAAATGGAAAAATGTCAACTTTAACCCAATGCTGGTCATCATTCATGTCTTTTTTCCCTTTACGTTCTTAAAAAAATTTAAAACATGACTGCCTTATGTCTGTGTTGATTAAAAGATTTCTGTAAAAAGAACGTGAAAATAGCGAAAAGGCGTTATTGTATTCAGCTTTTGCCTATGTATATAAATTCTATCATTCAGTCCTTGATTGTGTTTCAGTGTGTTTTGTAAGTCATGATGCGCATTTATTCATTCAAATACCATGTTATGTATCATTGTAATCTGTTCTGAACACACTTCATTTGAAATCATCAAACAGACGAAAAACTGGACCAAAGATGGATTCAAAAGGTACGATTTATGTTTCATTTTAAGAAGGTGCAACTTAAATCTTAACACTTTTTATGCATTTTTAGGGTTTTTGGGAGGTGAAATTGCACACAGTGCACTATTAATCTCCATCTAAACTTCAAAAATGTGATATGGGGATTGGTTTGACCTTGTCTTTGGGACAATATTTGGAAACTCAAAAATGCAGTAAAAGTAAAGTAAAAACTATTAAATTGTTAGTGCATCATTGTTGGCGCACTTTATGATTTTGCCAAGTACGATGTGATCCTGGGTTAACCTCTACACTAGCTGACAAAAGTCTTGTCATCTGTCCAAGTTGTAAGAGCAACAAATATTAACTTGACTTCTAGTTGATCATTTGGAAAAGTGGCAGAAGGTCAATTTTTCTGATGAATCATCTGTTGAACTGCATCCCAATCATCACAAATACTGCAGAAGATCTATTGGAACTCACATGGACCCAAGATTCTCACAGAAATCAGTCAAGTCATGGCATGGGGTTACATTCAGTATGGGGGCGTGCGAGAGATCTGCAGAGAATCTGATGTATCAGGACATTTGAGCCTTCACATCAAAGCTCCTGAAAGCAAAGAATGTCAAGCTGCTCTGGGATTGGCCAGCCCAGTCACCAGACATAAACATTATTGAGCATGTCTGGGGTAAGATGAAGGAGGAGGCATTGAAGATGAATCCAAAGAATCTTAATGAACTCTGGGAGTCCTGCAAGATTTGAGTCCTTGCTATTCCAGGCTTTATTAAAAAGTCATTGCAGAGATGTATGGATGCAGTCCAGTTGATCTTGGAACATAATTTTTATTCGAAAATGTAATCTATATCTATTCCCATCCCCTAAACCCACCCATACTTGTAAATTGTTCCCAAAATCAGTGCAATAAACCTAACCATAAGCCTAGACTTAACATAAATGGTAAACGCATCCCTTAATTCTGATTGGCTGATTGGAATGTTGGTCCAGGATCAACATAGATGTTAATCCAGGAACTGGTCCTACTTGGTGAAATCAGGTTGGTGTGTAAACATACGCTGAAATGCTTTGTTTGGTCAAATTTAAATGTTGAGAATGGTTGATTAAATGGTTGATAAATTTATATGTAGTTTAGTACCTACTAATTGGTTAAAATTGCGATTAAGCCAATATTTATGATGCATTTATGAGAGTTGTTTCATTAGCTTAGCAATATGCTAATGGTAAGCATTTTTTAGGATAAAAAATGAGTCACATATTGCTATTTTTGTGGCAAATGACTCATATTGTTTCAATTACGAGGTTACCTTAGAAGTCATGTAGACAGTAAACATTAGCCTAGCTTACTAAGTTTTGAATCAGAGATAATGGGTTCCATAAGTACTCATTGAGTCAGTTCCATCTGTGTCACCTGTGTTGTTGCGGTTGCATCTTCAGTGTACAACAGAAAACCTCCTTTCCTCTTCTGTGTGTCTCACCACTCCAGACAGAAAGTAACCTGTTTGATACCAACGCCTCAGCCCACAAAAAAGGAACACAGATGGCCTGATGAGATGTCTTGGTTTCCTCCTCCAGCTTTTTCTACAGACCCCCCAATGACTGGATTTATTGCCGATTACACATCAGCACTTGGGCCACCCAGCAGAGTTCCTGTTCCAGTTTACACTCCTCATTTTACGATATACAACTTGCATGCAGTATATATATCAAGTAGCGAATGTGGAGTGGGAAAGATCCCGCCGCTTTAGGGAAAATCATTGAAGAGGCCTACCACGCAAAGCCGGTGTTTGCTAAACAGAGGCAATGAGAAGAATATGACCACTATTTAAGCCACCATTTAAATGTGCAAATTTCAGGGGGAATTTCCCCCCTGGGAAGGCCTTATGTTCTGAGCCCAGTACAGAAATCACAGGAGCCGCGTCCAGATTCACGCTTTCAGAGAGTGTGCTGTTCAGTGAAGAATTAAATGCTCAGTGGATAATGAAGGCATGCAGGTGTGTAGAGTGAATACATTCCCAGACATGCTACATCCATACTGCTGCTGTATTTGCATAATGCATAGTAGAAAGAACAGCGCAGTCTGACCAGAGGTATGTCCACTTCCAGAATTTGAATATCTAACGAAGGATGCAAAGTTGTTTAAAATGAAATCTATGCATTTCTATATCTCTAATCTATGTTTTTTTTTCTAGATAGATAGATCTGTCTTTTTCCAAATAGATAAATCTTAAAGGGTTAAAAAAACAATGGATGAATAAATCCAAATAAAAAAATGGTTGACATATAATGATGGATGTGTGATACAGCGAGAGGGAGCCAATGGATGGGTAGAACATTATGTGATTACTGGTGGGTAATAAAAAAATGGATGAATAAATACCAATAACGATAGATAGATAGATAGATAGATAGATAGATAGATAGATAGATAGATAGATAGATAGATAGATAGATAGATAGATAGATAGATAGATAGATAGATAGATAGATAGATAGATAGATAGATAGATAGATAGATAGATAGATAGAAGGTAGGTAGGAAGGTAGGTAGGTAGATAGATAGATAGATAGATAGATAGATAGATAGATAGATAGATAGATAGATAGATAGATAGATAGATAGATAGATAGATAGATAGGTAGGTAGGTAGGTAGGTAGGTAGGTAGGTAGGTAGGTAGGTAGGTAGGTAGGTAGGTAGGTAGGTAGGTAGGTAGGTAGGTAGATAGATAGATAGATAGATAGATAGATAGATAGATAGATAGATAGATAGATAGATAGATAGATAGATAGATAGATAGATAGATAGATAGATAGATAGATAGATAGATAGATATACAGACAGACAGACAGACAGACAGAGAGGATAAATGCATCCTTGGTTGTTAGAGTAATGGAAGAACAGAGATTTTAATGGATAGATATACTGTATGGATATTGAATGGATAGAAAGAAAAGGACAGAAGATGATTGATAGATGCTGATGGATATACAAAATGAATGGATAGACATAATGATGGATAGATCAACAGCTAACTAACAATAAAAGTACTTATATGGATTGCAATTGATGGATAGAATCAAAAATGGACAGAGGGAAATTTCTGTAGTTGTGGCCAAATCAGATTCACTCTCAGGATTTGAAAGTGAGTCAAATTTATGATATCGATCACACGAGGAAACATACCTATTTGACATTATGTCAGTTTATTGGAGTTCAGTCGTGCGAAATTTTAAAAGGAGGCATCAAACCTGACCCCTAAACCCAACCATTATTGTAAGATGAACAAATCATACTAAATTGTATGAATGAGATCATACGAATTAGCCCCTAAATCAAAAAGTTATGAATTTCCATGAGATAGCGTTGGATATTGCTCAGTCCTGGTTGTGATGCGGTAAGAGTCGGTGCACCTCAGGAATGAGGCAGTTCTTCTTCCTCATCACGCTTCTACTCCTGGATAAGCAGACCAACCAATGACTGGCAACCATCTCTATCCCATAAAGCCCTATATCCAAACAAGAGTGGCCTGTAGAACTCTCTTTCTGTTTAAAGTGCATGTATATATAGAAATACTTCTGCATATGTTTTTACAGAGAGGCACAGAGGATAAGAGGTCCGTGTGTGGGTGTGGAAACGATGTGGTTTCAGTCGTAGCGGCCAAAGGCACACTGATTGCAAAAAGCAAGGGGAGAGAGTGAAAAAAGAACAGCAAGCGCCTAAAATAAACGCCGGGTCCATAGGATGGAGAGGCATAGAAAAACGTCTTTTTTCACATCACTTGACTTCATGAAGGTCATAAAGAAAACAAGACCCGTCACTTACATGAATGCGGTGCATTGTCTGGGTTTTGTGGCGAGTTGCACTCGACAATTTGTCCTTACTACTTGGAAATGGCATTATCATAAGCAAAGTTTGCTTTAGTGCACATATATCTACGCTAAATACGTGACGGCGCATAGGGGAAGGTTATAAGAATGATATGTGGCATGGAGAGAGAACTGGAGAGCTATTTATTTGTAGAAAACTTGGTGCAAGAGTTGCACAATAGTCATTGGCCATATTTACACCGGGTATTAAGATGCATTTCACTCATACTAATTTCTTATGGAGGGCTTTTGAGTGATAATATTTATGGGCTTTATATATTTAAGTCTAATATTTTACAATTTACAAATAAAATTTAAATGGTCATGAGACCCTAAACCTCATTTTTTAGATGTTATCATATAGGTGGCTTGAAAACA
Source organism: Danio rerio (assembly GCF_052040795.2). Taxonomy (NCBI): domain Eukaryota; kingdom Metazoa; phylum Chordata; class Actinopteri; order Cypriniformes; family Danionidae; genus Danio; species Danio rerio. Next base: position 8,968,932 of record NC_141024.2, read on the forward strand.
GTACTGGGACTCAAGTTAAAGTAGTTTTTTTTTTTGTGTTTTTAAATTTGTTCTTTCATTTTGAAAAGAAATTTTAAATAATATCACAAGACATGATGGCATTGCGTTTCACCCATATTTCTGATTGGCTGCCATGACTGGAGAACATAACATGACGTGATTGGGTTTTGAGAGTTTCTGTGCATTTATTTAAGAGACAACAGAAATTGAATTCAAACTAACCTGGCATTTTGAAATCAGTTTTAATTTCGATTTAAATAATGAATTTAATTTCTTCATATTGTTTAAGAATTGGGTAGAAATTTTTTAGCTTTTCAAATCCATTTAAACACATTCTGCCTTAAATACATATTTAATTAACACTCTTGTTTACAGTTATACAGTTATATACAGTTAATAATCCAGTTTTAATATAATTACAACAATACTCTGATTAAGAGTCTACTACTGTATGTAAACAGCCATTTTAAAGTTTAAGGTCATAATCGAACTAAACCGTAATCAGATTAAGACATGTGAAGTACAGTATGCCTATTTTAGTTGCATTATTGAGGTGCAGTACAGACATGTAAACATTGCAATCAAACTAGTGGCATCATGTAGGATTTTCGCAGCATTTTGTGACAGGATAGTCTATACACACATGCCTGTTTGACATTATTCTCTGCACCTACAGAGTCAGTGAAGGACCACAGACACGCACATCGTGACATGAGGACTTTTTTCCCCATACAGCGTGCAGCATCAAATCCCATTAAAACAAAGCTCTTCCAGCAGTTCATACTCGCATTCAGTTCATCAAACTATATGTAACTCATGTAAACACCTTAATCATATCATTGTCCTAATCATATAAATGGAAATAATATTGTCTCGATAAGTCGGGGGGAAAAAATGACTGAACTGGCTGTCTCACTGTCTCTCCACTCCCCCTATACACCCCTGGTGACCCATCCCCCCCCCCCCCCCATACCTGGTGTGTGGTGAGCACACTGGCGCCGCTTTTCTGTGGCTGCCGTCGCATCATCCAACTGGATGCTACACACTGGTGGTGGTGTGAAGAGACCACCCTTAACAACCCCCCAACCCCCCTCCCACCCACCACACTCATGCTTGTGAAGCGCTTTAGGTGTATGGCCATACACATGCGCTCTATAAATACACATTGCATTACAAATATGTAATATATATATATAATGTGTAATGCTCAAAACTTTTATACACTGTTTTCACCTGATCTGATTGACCAAATTGCCTCTCAAAACCGGGAGTAAACAATATCTGTAAAGGTTTTTTTTTTTTTTAAAGTAAATGTAATCCAGGTTATCTTGCTTCTCGTTTTTCACTGCTCATATTTTACCTGCAGGTAACTATAAACTAAAATCCTGGGTTATCATATGCTGGAGTTTCACACTGCACAATTTGTCATTTATTGAATGAACCCTTGTGACCTTTCATAAGTGAAACACAGACGGGTCCTTCTGCACTATAAAGGTAAGAATAAACCAACCTTTACTTCTCTCAAATTGATGTTTTTCTCTCAGATGCTGAAATGCTCTTTATATACTAGGTATGTGAATACGAAGCATGGGATTGGCTGTCTGTTGGTATGTATGCAGCTTTAACATTATTAAATGTTAACTTATTCATACTGCACTGTATGTTTGGTACCTTTAAAAGTGCTTTCAATAAGTGGCTCTTAAAATGACGATAACCTGGGGTTAAGTGCAGTCTTCCTATCTTAAATCATTTGTAAAAACTATAAGAGCGAGCACGCTTCTCTTCAAACGCTCCATTTGACGTGTCATGTCTGTAGCTCAAATGGGGCTGCAAGAGTTACACCCTAAAGTTTTATACATAGGGTTGGCAGTATATTGAAATCCCTAACCTTTAGTTTGAGCAATAGTTATAGTGATACTTGCCTTAGCAAGCAGAGCTAATGATAGATTGAACAGAATGAAGAGACTCTTTTCTGCTGACGCTGACCTTTTTTTGAAAAACATATCAACAAATTACAGACAAACCTGTGCTGGGATTTTACCTGCACTGTAAATCAGTGTCTAGAAGTGATCTTGCTGAAATTAACAGGCTTGTTAAGAGTTCAACAACTAATTACAAGGCCATAATTAAGCACACACACACATACACACATATATACAGTGCATTAGAAAGAACCAGACATGCAAGAGCCATTACAAGCTCTGACAGGTTTCTAGAGGATGATCTTACCTGGAGCTTTAAAAAACATCCTTGGATAAATGGCTGAATGTCTGTCTGTCCCGATCGATCAATGCTGAACATCGAGAAACTGCTGAAATTACATTATTTCAGCAAATAAGACAAGCTAGCACTTATGTTATATATAGGTAATGAATGGAGCAATTCTGAGAAGGGTTTTGGAAGTGATTCAGAGCCCAAGGACTGGAGCTGGGTTTGATTATGTACAGGAGTGAGCGCGTCCTAGGATGTTTGTCAGATAAAAAGCTACATCACGTTTTTTCAGCTCGTCTCAGTCGTGGCCATTTTGACATGCTTACATTTTGCCTGCATTTGATCCGCCACTGCAGACGTGAGGGAGCGGGTTCAAAGGCCTTGCATTCCCATGACAACCACAGTGTCAGTCAAGTCGTTCCATAACCCGTGCGGGATGAAACTTTAGAACGTCCCTTATAATACCTTCATCCCTCAGTGTTGTTGCAACAATTGGGATGGGAAAAGAGCTCAGCAGATTGAGATGTTATCGATAGTTTTGTCAGAATCTTTCACAATGGTTGCCAGCAGAAAGCTCCAGATGTCAGAGGTGGGCACGCAGCGGTAGATCAGGCCCATATGTGCAGAATGTGTGTTCTGGAGAAACGGAGTTGGGTCTGACCCGCCGGCCCCTTCACGCTCGTTAAAGCAATATCTTAACATGTGGAAACCCGATACGCCTCTACTGCGTGTTTGTCCTGCATTGTCATCTACCGTTGGTTCAGTCGCTCCATATGTGAGCCGGGACTGCAGAGCTGAGAGCCAAATGCATGATTGTCGTATTTATGCATTTGTAGAGCTGTGCAGCATGAACGTTTCGGGAATCAAATTACAGCGCTTTGGTGTTCAGGACTGTTACATTTTTATTACTGTTTTATAAATGTTGCAGTGACGCATAGTGTATGCGATTTCATTTAATGCATTGTGGATTTATGTAAAATGTGAAATACGACTGTAGTTTGTCCTGGACAATTTTAGACTTAATATTAACACAGGCTCATTTTGAAAAAATACCCCTATATACGTTTCTGGAGATCCCAGACGGATTTCGCCTTTAAAACGAACGCTACGGATCAGTATGAAGTTGTTCCTTTTCGCGATTACCAGCTGACCGCTTACCTGCATGTGGACGGCTTTTCCGCTGTTACCAGTTTGTAGCTCGACACATACGTCGGCGGACTTGAGATGCAGAGCGTAGTTGACGGCAATGACAGGGTTCGAGTCCGGTAAAGAACAGTTCCAGAAAAGGTGAAAGACAAATAACAGAAGGCAAGAAATATTATGAACAACTAAATAACAGGGTGAGAATGTGGTAAAATCTGAAAACATGGTAAAAAATCAGGCGATGGGTTTTGTTTTTCTGCATTGCTTTTCAAAACACTGCGGTTGTGTTTAGAGAGGGTGGTGGGCGGGTCATTCTGTACTTTTGAAAACACTATTGGTTGGGTTTAGGGAAGAGGGGCGGGGGTGTTGGTCAGCCGGTCAAAAGTGGCCTCTGGTGGACTTATGTGAGAACAGCAAGTGCGAATGACACGAAAGAAAAAAAAAAGCATCCACAGCTGCCTCTGTCAGATTTTCTAATACAAAAACTACAAATAAACTTGGCTCCTGGGATGTATTTTGCTCTCTTCAGAAATGTATATATGGGGCATGTAATTGGAATGAGCCTGGGTTGCTTATCTACTTTTTAAAGTACTTTTTTTCTGGTGGGAAATCGAGTAATTGCTGCAAATAATAAGGATGATAATGATAATAATAGAAATAATAATAACAGACTTCACTTAACAGAACAATATTTAAATTATATAAATTTTTCAAAATCTTTTATCAGTAATTTATGAAATCTTAACTAAATAAAATCATAATTTTCTATCAGTATGTCTTCTGTTTGGTGAAGTAAACAACACTCAAAAATGCTGTGATCCACACAATTCCTTCATGTTGTCCCAACACAAATCGATTAAGTTAATTTAATTGTTTTACAAATTTAAGTGGATTGAACATAAAAAAGTTAAGTTGTCCCCCAAAAAACTTAAGAATTGTGTTGTTTAACTCTATTCAATATTAAATAAGTAGTTTCAACAAGCAGCAAATGTATTTTTGTGAGTGAATAGCACATAAACTTTCTTGAAAAAGCCTTAAAAAGTTAAGATTTAGTTTCCAAAGCATCAAAGTAATCCATCCATCCATCCATCCATCCATCTATCCATCTATCCATCTATCTATCTATCTATCTATCTATCTATCTATCTATCTATCTATCTATCTATCCATCTATCTATCTATCTATCTATCTATCTATCTATTTTTAAATCAGGATATTGGAATGATTTCTGAAAGATGATTTTGACAATGATGTTTTACACCAGAAAACAATTATGTCTGCAAAGTTGTTGCAAACAATTTGTATGTGGTGAATTAAAACAAACACTTAAAAATTGGCAATGTTTAACTAAATCTGTTTGTTTAAATTCAGCCCGAATAAATTGTTTACTACAACTTAACCTAAAAAAATAGAGGAATTATCAAAATCCAAGAAATCATCATTAACATAAAATCAGTTGGTGAAAATTCAGTAGTGACATTAGAGAAACTATTACAGTATTTTATCAAATAAATGCAGATCAGAAACTCATGCAAACCATAGTAAAAAAAAGTCTGAATTATTCCACACTCTTGACCTTTACTGAGATAGATGATATCTACCCATGCGTGTGTTTTGAATAAAGTGAATCAATCTTTCAAAACTCTGGACAAGTTTTGATTGAGTTTCCAAAGTATACCCAGGCCTCTGCCACAATAAAGATCATCTCTCTTATAAAAACTAATTACTACAACTTTATTGGCTGACTAATAGGAGCAGCGGTCGGGACACTAGTCCAAGTGTTCGTCAAATGGGAACGCGCTGTTGGAGGACTGTGGTTTCTCTCCCTCCCCTGTTTGGAAGCTGGAGAGATGGGGAGGGCAGGCCCATGAGTAGGCAATGCACAAACTAGTCAAAACTCAGTCTCTCACCCCCCTGCCTGCGGACTGAAGCAGTCGCTGGAGTTTTCTTCGACGTCTGCTTTTAGTGCTTTCTGTAAGCACCGGGGTTTTAGGTTAAGAGCCCGAGCAGCCTCTGGACAGAAAAGAGGGGGGAAGTTTGAAAACATTTCCAGGTATCCTGCGCAAAACGAAGGATTTAATGCTGAACTTCTGAAAGTTGTGAATGCATGAGGTGGACTGATTGACTCCAGACTGCTTTTGTGTACTAATTTCTCTAATAAGCAGCAAAAGGCTTTAGTCGCTCCGGTTGCGCTCCCCACGCGCAGCGCGTTTGTTTGCGCTCTTGTCAAACTTATCGAAAGTTTAATTGACACCTGTTGCGTGACGCCGTCATACACTGAAGCGCGGTACGTTTATCAAAACTTTCAACCGTTTTCACCGAGTGACTTTCGCGGAGCCTTTTTTTATTCTCACTATGGACAGCGCCGGACTGTTTTGGAGTATGTCTTTGGTTTTCTAAGTGAATGAAACACTGGAAACTCTAGTGCCAAGTTAAATTGTTCGGAGGTGGAATTGTCTAACATTTTCTGAAGTTACTCCTACTTTGTATGCGCTTCAAAAGAACATCACGCAGAGCCAGAAGACCAGGTTCAGCTGTCAGGACTTCAGCTCTGGAACTTTTTTGGAGACGGATAGATCGACATCTGCTAACAAGTAAGCTAGTTACTATCAAGCCTCTCACAGTTGTATTGTTTGGAAGTGCTGTTTGTTTCTGTTGCCTTGAGCTTTCGGCTGATTCAGAACATGCCTTGAGAAAAGTTTGTACCGGCCAGGCTTCATCTCAAGGTTCCTAAAAAAATATGTTTTTGCCTTAGGCATGGGCCAAAGAGGAGTGAGTTGTAGCACCATACGTTTGAGCAATTGGAAATGAGCTACATGAGTAAAAATTGCTGTCTGACATGTTCACCACTTTACAGATGTGACAGCACAGGTTGTAAGACTTTTTAAATCTAACTTATTTTCCCGAAACACATCTGGAGTTACAGTTTGCGATTATGTTGACATATATTAAATGATAAATGGGTTATTATGTGAATCAGCAGTTCCTCGTTTAACATTACAATCTTTATTACGTGTTTTAGTTCAAACAAAAAGAGCCTGCATTTGACACAGCGACTAACAGTCGCACAATTATGCTTAATGCATCTCTTCATTTTAAGAATTACTTATAAAATAAATTTAGACGTTTAGTTTTTTTCTTTTGATTAAAAATGCACAGAAGTAATTAATAGTATTTTGTTACAACTTAACTGAGCCTATACTACAAATCTTTTCTGCATATAATATGCGTGCTTTTTATTATTTGTGTTTTTACTATTTGTACGCGCAACTCTCCCCTTTCTTTGTGCTTGATATTTGTTTACTTAGTTGAAGTATAAATTATAGATTTATGAAGTTTTTATATGTGTAAAACTCATGTAGGCCTATTGGATATCTTTATAAAGGCACATAGCGCATAAAATCCCGCAGTTACAGATGTTTAAATCGCGCCCCGTTCTCCGTTATGCTACTATCGGGTTTTATTTATCCACTTAGGCTACAACATAATCGTTGACACTCATATCCTGTTAATTTTTTAATGGCCCAATGTTGACTTGTTGAAAGTGACTCACTCTTTGCACAGTTCATTTTAGACTGTGTTGCTAAAATAATTAGAATCACTCACCAGTCTTCAGTCTCGATGGATGTGGGCACATCTTTCAAACTGAGCTCAAATGAATCTGAAATGATTTTTATCTGGATCTGGCCGAGATTTCCTTGCGAAAATACTTCATGTAATGTGTTGAAGCTGAGAAATGATTGGCAGCTGCTGACGTTTGGTGCAGCTTTTAAATAAGCCATCTGCAGTGTGTCAATTAAAAAGAATTCTCCTGCTTTTGAAAAGCACCAGTGTCCAAATTGTGGGCGTTTGAGGCAGCCAGACTCTCAATATCAAAGCTTAAAGCGTGAAGCCAAGTTTTTAATTTTTTTTTTCTTTAACAACAACTGTTATGTGTTTTCAAACATTTCAGTAACCCTAGAAATTACATTACAAGTGTGTGTCACTAAAGCAACGAAAGCATAAGAACTGTCATTACATTTTTCTATTATATATTTGCACTTAAGAAATACATGGCAAAACTATTAATTGTTTTTAGGATACGTCGTTAACACTGAACAAATTAAGATTGTCACATTAAACAAACTCCAATCGAAAATGCTGTAGGTTAGAAATACCTTTACAGTAATATACGCTGCAGAGAGATTTAAGTGAATAAGAAAATATGTGCTTTACACTTATCTCTCGATGACAAATTAAACCAAGCAAAAATGAGAGTGGCGAAAAAACAGCTGTTAAGAAAGCATCTGACCATAATGATAAGCTCGAATTAAAGCCTCTCTTTGCTTGACACATTAACAAACTAGATACCTATAGACCATTTTGAGGGATGTAAACAATAACATTTGTCCTAATCTATTTCCAGTTTTATATTTTTAAATAATAAAATCCAAAAGGGTCCATGTTGATTAAAAAAAATATATATGACAGCTTTGTTAATATTTGTTATGACTGAATCACCTCTTGTTACAGTTCTAAAACAGTTTGACTACAAGCAGAAACTGTTCATGGACTAATGATATTGCCATGCTGAAATGGTCTATGTTTTGCATTATCTTGAACATTATAAGCTCTTGTTATGTGAATAGAAGAAAAGTTCTTGGAAGTGCACAGAAACGTCACATAATTATGATTTTCCCCAGAATTAAAAACAAAATCAGTCAGGTCTTCTTAAACAACTTGGGAAATTTTGGAAGTTTTCAAGAAGTTAGTTGAAGGTTGTTCATTCATAGACATGAAAAAATATATTAGTTTCCTATATATATGTAAATCTTACATATAGACAATAAAAAAACTAAAAAAAAACTGATGAGCTGAAATGTAGAGCTGCACAATATATCGTTTCAGCATCGATATCGCAATGTGAGCATTCGTAATAGGCACATCGTGAGTATATGCAATGTTTCGTCCAGATTAAAATTGATTAAAAGTGACTGCGTGAGGCTTTTAAAAGCATTCATGCATACGAAAATATTCCACTTATAACTCTAAAAAATAAATAAAGAATAATGTTATTCAGATGTTTATAAAACGAAGGCAATACAGTATTATTTTACGCTTGATTATTTAGTTACTTTTGTTTGGCGCCTGGGAAAACAATGTAATGCTGTTTCTTTAATTTGTATATTTTTCTTCATTGAATTAATTAATGCTTATAGATTGTTCATTATAATTTATGTAGTCCCCTGCAGAATCATCTCAATCGATCTAAAATTATAAACTTTTTCCAAATAGTTATTCAACTCATCTAGTCAAATTGCATCCATAACACAATGTATATCACAGAATAAAAAATATATCACAATGTATGATTTGTCCAATATCGTGCAGCCCTACTACAATGTCTCATCTAATTTCAGTGTTCTAATTAATAATTGGGCTATTGAAATAATATAATTCTGTTTATTAATAAGTAATATTTCCCCCTCTGAAGTGTTTAGTTTGGATATAGGTTAGAGTTTTGACATTTCCTTGGGAAAGGACATTTGCAAATCTCAAAAGTAAAACTATTAACTGTCCCAAAGATTTGTGTTGTTTAAAGAATTTAAAGAATCTATTTACAGGATTTTTGCTTCACATAATTTTTTTACAACAGAATTGTACACTTTTTAACTTTAAATAATTGTTTTACAACTTGCACAGACCTTTAACTGGCCATGGACATTATGGTCTAGTCAATTTTTCTCAGAGTTACCAAACATTATGCAAGCCGCTCAGCGCTTCTGTTTTGTTTCATTATTATGAATATTTCTTGTTTTGCCCTCTCAGCTGTATTTGAATTTCTGTGTGTTTGTGTAATGTAAATCTACCTTTTCAGTGCCTCTGGAACGATAAGAAGATTCTTGTCTGCTCGGGCCAAAATAGTTTCTAACCGCAAAAATATAAACAGGTGTCGTTTAACCAAACACGTGAAGATTTAGATGTACTCCGAGGCTCTCTTTTATCAGCTCCAACCGAAGAACAGACAGTGGGAAGCAATATCTCCTGTCGTGTGTATAAACGCTGGCTGCGGGTTTCATTCCCCTATGCTGGCCATATAATTCATGTGTTTGTGTTTTACCTTTTCTTCCTGCCAGAGACTGTATTTGTGCAGGTTTAATTGACATGCGGGTCGTGCATTAAACGCATTACCCAGATGTGCCGATACATAAATTGATAGTTCACGCAAAAATTAAAATTACCTGGTCATTTATTCTGCCCCATGTGATATTAAACCTTTATGAGTTGCTTCTGTTGAACACATTTTGAAAAATGCTGGTTGCTGGCACCCACTGATGTCCATATAGAATAAAAATCAATATGTACATCAATGAGTGAACTATCCCTTTAAGTAACGTACTACTCTCCAACCACTCTTGGGTCTATTGCAGTTTTTAACTAAGGTCAAGAGGGTCTTGTACTGTTTGGTAACTTGCATCCCATTAAGCCATCTCAGTTTTAAGATCGTAAAACTCCCTTGTTTTATTCAGGACAGTCCTGGGTAAAGAGAGAGAAACGAGGCATCCATGTTTTATTTGATTATTCCCATTTGTTCTGCGGTGACGTGGTGATTTGAATCTAAAACTGTGTTACCCGTGGTGCGGTAAACATCTCGAGGATGTGTATGGAATTACGTTTGTTGAGGTTTTCCTTTTGTTAATGAGTTTTAAAAGAGTTTGTGGCCGCGTTCTTTGATCACGCAGCCCTGAAGCCTCGTTTTTGAAGCAAAAGGGCTCGGATATCTGATGGAGAGCTCGCTGTTTAGCTTTCAGATGTTTTTCGCCTCCCTCCTATACCTCAACCCAGGGTTTTCCCCTTTTCTCCTTCATACACGTCTATCTGTTTTTCTGCGGTATTTGGAATGTGACGGGGCCCGGCTTGATTAAGACATTGATTCATTTAATGAAATGTTTGAGTTCTGGAGTGGAATGAGAAGCTGCAGACACCAGTCGTGTTTCTGAGGCCAAAGCTCTGGGAAACCTCTCAAAAGCTGATTCAGAGAGATAAAACCGTCAACAGCCCACCTGCACAAGCCAACCTGCCTCTCTTGCCTGAGCACGCGCTCCTCACACACACATATATACATCCCACATCATCCACTGCACACACTCTTTGGCTCTCTGTCTGTTTTTCTCTTTCTCTCTCACTTACCTTTCCTTCGATCTCAGGAAAATGCATGCGCACAATCAGACCTCCACACACACACTCTGAATGCATCCTTTCCTTCAAACAGAACAGCATGAACCAGATGTCTCTCTAAAGTGTGACGATACTCCCCGCCAGGCCCTGCAGTCCATAGGCTTTTAAGTGCAAATAGTAGCACCCCCTGCTCACAGCCGCTTGTGTTGGCCTCTGACTCGATCATGTAAGCTTTCTGTGAGTGATTTAGAGACTGATAAAGGTGCCCACTTGCCTGGCCTGAGTTTGATTTGTCTGGTGTCGACGTTTGCATTTGACCCTCATGCTAAGAAATAGATGGTGCGCTGATGTGTGATGCCTGAGATCAAACACGCTGGCGGATCTTGTCTTTTGGGGAGAACAATCGGATTATGCCTGTTTCTTACAGATGCAAAGGGGCAGAATAAATTTGACTCGTATGTATGTTCACAATTTTTTTACTAAGCAATTTTGTGTATTTGTTACTCTTTTTTTCAAATATGTAAAACAAAGCATGTTGTACAAACTTTAATGGACTTTTTTCCCTCAAAAGCCAAAATAAAAATATATATCAGAGAGGTGAAATAAATAAATAAATAAATAAATTAATTAATTAATTTAATTTAATTTAATTTAATTTAATTTAAATTAATTTAATTTAATAAAAGCATGCATCTAAGAAATGTAAGGTAGATACACCAGAAAAAGTGATCATCTGATGCCAAACAGTTTTTCTCAGGGGTGCAGTAGGAAATAAGTTTATTGATCAAAGGTTTTGTAGATGGAGGGTAAGATGATTTCCAGTTAATCACAATTCATTTTTTTAGCCGTTTCAGCCAGAAGTGTAAAGTATTTTTTATAATGTATCTAGTAGTTCAGTATCCCCTAATATACAGATTCTAGGATCATAGCCGAGTTGGATATCTGTAACTTTTATATATTCCCAGAAATCAACCAACACAGGACAACTCCAAAGTATATGCAGCAACTTGGTTGCTTTGCACATTTGACATTTTGGGGATATATTAGAATTAAACGTGACGTTTTTTGGCAGTATAATTTGCCCAATGCAATATTCAATTCAATTCATTTTTATTTCTGTAGCGCTTTTACAATGTGGATTGTGTCAAAGCAGTTTAACACAGAAGATTATAGTAGATTGAAACTGTGTCAGTCCAGTTTTCAGAGTTTAAGTTCAGTTTAGTTCAGTTCAGTGTTGTTAAATTTTCACTGCTGAGAGTCCAAACACTTAAGAGCAATATATTAAATTGGATTTGTCGTATTTGGTACATTTGATTGTATATATAACATAATTTGCACTATATAAATGATTTTTTAACTGCATTCATTAAATATTACATATAAAGAAGTACATATAATATATTAATAACTATATATTTACAATTAATATATATATATATATATATATATATATATATATATATATATATATATGTGTGTGTGTGTGTGTGTGTATATATATATATATATATATATATATATATATATATATATATATATATATATATATATATATATATAAATATGTGTGTGTGTGTGTATATATATATATATATATATATATATATATATATAATTTTAAACTTTTAACACTAATTATTATATTATGTTATTATTTACATGTTATTATCTTTTATTTATATTTTAATTTTTTATATTTTATAATTAAATATTTGCAACTTAATTATAATTTTACCAGATTTCCCCTCAAAATTAGCATATAAATGTAGACATTAATTATATAAATATATTAATGCATACTTTTCTTTGTCAGTTTTTAAGAGGAAATTCGTGCAATCGTATGGACTTATTTACTTATTTACCAATTTAAACATGGTAAAATATGATAAACTGAAAACAAAACACACTATTAAGCATACCTAAACCACAGATTAGCCAAAACATGTAATAAACAACTACTCGAGTGGCGAGGTATGTTTAAAATTAATGCAGACTCTAGACTCTTGGTCAGATATCACCGGAATATAAGATTATGGGGATAATCATTTTCCCGCTATCCCAGACTTGTAATGCAACGTAAACTAAAATCTTGCCATGCTGAGCAGCTATTTAGCAGTTCTGCATTGCACTGCACTTATTTTTCCGCCAGAGATTATGGGCTCCTCACTGGAGATGTTTCCTAGCTTGTAATCATGTCAGAGACGGTGTTATTTGTTCAGATGCTCACAAGAAGCTCCAGCACCAGGTGTGCACTCTTTAAAACATGCCACTATCTCAACACCACCTGAGAATGGCAGGCTACGTTCATTGATTAGAGACATCCAGACTGTGAAATGCTGGTGTTCGGCCTCCTGACGTTCCCCTGTTGAAGGGCACAGCGTATCGACATCATGTCTGAATGAGAATGGGCTTGTCTCTCTGTGTGTTTACCTTCATCACCTGTGCTGCGTATTTTGACGTGCGTCAGCATCTATCACTCACATGCATATTGACGTCCTGTCCAGACACAGACCGTGATCAGCACAAATGTGCCACACGTCTCAGACGCATCATGAGTAATGCTGAAATTAGAGTGCTGCGTTTGTTGATGCAAACTTAGCATGACATCTATCAAGTGCAGTGTCACTGTTTGACCTTAACCATGCTTATGGCTAGCAACCTGAATTAAAACACATAGACATCATTTGAATGTACCTCTTTAGTTCACTGTAATGCAATATTAAGTATGTACGACCCTTGCGTTTTACTTTTATGATCTTATGATGGCTGTTTGATAAAATAGATACATGTTAAAGTGTTACAGACATATTACCAACTTGCCAAAGCATGTTACCAACTTAAAACATGCTAGCAACTTGTCAAGTCCTGTTAGATTTGTCAGAGTATATTTAATCCATAGCAATGTATTAAACATGCAAGTACAGATGTTAACAAGGTGCTAAAACATATTAGTGACAAGTTGAATTGTTAGCAATTGTTCAATTAGCAATAAAACTATGCAAGAAATGTGCTAAAACATGTTAGCAACAATGTTAGGAATAAACTAAAACATCAGAAACATAGCAACATGCTAAAACATGCTAGCAGCTTACCAAAATCTGTTAAATGTGTTAGCTAGCTACCTGCCAGTGCATATTAAAAGTGTGTTAAGACATGTGAGCGATGAGTTAAACTGTAAACAACACACTTAAACATGTTAGCAGCATCTCTAACTGGACAGGGAAGTCTTTACATGTTTAAAACATCAGCAGGATGGTAAAACATGCAAGCAGCTTGCCATAAACATACTAACAGTCTATAGTAATGAATTAAAACATGCAATTTCATGTTAGCAATGTGCTAAAACAAGTTAGCTGCAAATTAAATTGTTAGTAATTTTAAAACTACCATGTGCTAAAACATGTTAGCAACATGTAGTTCATAAATGAAAACATCAGAAACATAGCAACCTACCAAAATCTGTTAAATTTGTTAGCTAGCAACCTGCCAGTGCATATTAACAGTGTTTTAAGACATGTTAGCGATGAGTTAAACTGAAAACAACTTACCTAAACATGTTAGCAGCATGTCTAACTGGTCAGGGAAGACTTTACATGTTAAAAACATGTTAGGATGTTAGGATGGTAAAACATGCAAGCAGCTTGCCATGAACATACTTAGTCTATTGTAATGTTTTAAAACATGCAAATTCACATGTTAGCATTGTGCTAAAACATGTTGGCTACAAGTTAAATTATTAGCAATTCTAAACCTATGCTTGAAATGTGCTAAACATGTTAGCAACATGTTAGGGATAAATTAAAACATCAAAAACATGGCAACCTACTAAAATCAGTTAAATGTGTTAGCTAGCAACCTGCCAGTGCATATTAACAGTGTGTTAAGACATGTTAGTGATGAGTTAAATTGTAAACAACACACTTTAACATGTTTGCAGCATGTCTAACAGGTCAAGGAAAACTTTACATGTTAAAAACATGGATGGTAAAACATGTAAGCAGCTTGCCATAAACACACTTACAGTCAAGAGTAATGTATTAAAACATGCAAGTTCACATATTAACAATGTGCTAAAACATGTTAGCGGCATAAACATACTAACAATGTGCTAGAACATGGCAACCACTTTCAAAACAGCTTGCAAAACTCCCTTATCAAAATCATAGCAGTTTGTTAAAACAAAGTGATGTGCTAAAACATGTTATACATGCTGTCATGTTAGCATCTTGCTAAAACATGCTATCAATTTGTTAACTATGCTAATAGTATGCTAACAGTGTGCTAGACATCTCAAACGTGCTAATAACAGTGTTATTATCTAGTTTCCCCCCCTTTCTAATTGACTATAGTGCCTATAAACTTTAAAACATCCAGACATCAAGCTTTTACTTGAAAGTTAATCTTGAAGCTTTTAAGACTACTTTATACTCATTAACCAGGCTTTCTCAAGTCAACATCAAGGTTTGTGTTCAGAAACATTATATACTACCTTCCTCCTACTTTTTCAATCTGTCTGCGACCATGCCACAGCCGTGAAACAGTGGCTGTGGATGTTACCGGCGGAATAATACATACATGATGTTTCTCCCCACCAGGATGTATTGTCAGTGCACCATGGCGTCGGCCCAGTGTAAACACAGCTGTATGTGACACTTCTAGCCAGCTGTTAATTTGCGAGTGTGTGTGTTCACCTCCGGGTGTTAGGAGAAGATTCCCCATCGGCTCTTTAGCAGAATTGAGGGATATTCCCTCACATTAATCAACTATGCAAAAGACTGTGTGTTTTTTGTCTAAGATTTAAAGGTTATTCAGAAGAGAGGATTGATTTTGCAGATACAGCCTGCCGGTTGTGTGTGTGAGTAAGGCCTGTGCAGTCCTGCTCGAGTGTTGTAATGGATAAAAGCCATACTTGCGAATCTCTTCCCCTCGCTGGCAGATAATGATGTGCAAAATTGTCTGTCTTGATGGTGAGTGTCTGAGTGTGGCCTGGGCAGCAGGAAGGGTTTGAAGCGCAGCAGGGTTTCTGGAAGTTGTTGAAGGGTGCAGGAATGGATGATGTGCCTCTTTCTCCTGGTTTTATGCCCTAATTGAGCTTTGCTATGGCCCAGAGCCTGGCTCAGCAGTGTTTACAAAGACTCCTCTGTAATCTGGATATTAGCAGGCGACGTGTTTGCGTGTTTGTACGCGTGTTTGTGTATTCGCATGTACATATTTACAAGGGATGTGCACCAAGTGCTTGGAAGCGACTGCAGTGATCGATTGTGAAAACAACCTTTGCGCAGTGTTTTTGTCTCGTTTTCTAGGACAAATATATAAATGTTGAGAAATCAAGAAATATTTACTTGAGATGGAAAATGTGGGTCAAAGAATGAAAGCAGGTTCCAAGCATTGTAAGCAATAAAAGCGTAATTCATCTTTGATTTGTTTATTTTTCTTCAGTGTGTAAAATAAAATACATTCATTTATTTTCTTTTTCGGCTTGGTCTCTTTATTAATCAGGGTGTCGCCATAGCGGAATAAGCCACCAACTTATCCAGCATATGTTTTACGCAGAGGATGCCCTTCCAGCTGCAACCCAGGACTAGGAAACACCCATGCACTCCTGCATTCACACTCATACACTACGGCCAATTTACCCTATTCAATTCACCCATAGTGCATAGGAATCCCAACTGACATGCCAACACAGGTTCCACACAGAAATGCCAACTAACCCAGATGGGGCTCAATCGAGCAACCTTCATGCGAGGAGGCGATTGTGCTACCCACTGCGCCACCGTGATGGCCATAAAATGTGTATTGTTTGTCTCTGTGTAAAATAGATATTAGCTATCATATGTATGTTTTACCATGATTTACATAAGACACCCACTGAAATGTAATTTAGTGTAACAATAGAGGGGCGGCACAGTGGATCAATGGTTAGCACTGTCGCCTCACAGCAAAGCATAAAAAAAGTATACAATAATATGTTTATTTTATTAATGTATAGTAGTTTTATATGCTCATTCTGAGAGAAAATCGATTAAAATTCAGACTAAATTGCAAATATTTAATATAAAACACTATTGCCTCACAGCAAAAAGGTCGCTGTGTCGAACCCCAGCTGGGTCAGTTGGCATTTCTTTGTAAAGTTTGCATGTTCTCCCCGTGTTCGCATGGGTTTCCTTTGAGTGCTCCGGTTTCCCCCACAACTCCAAAGACATGCGCTATAAGTGTAAACAAAATTGGCCTTATTGTACGGGTGCAAATGTGTATGTGAGTTTGTATGGGTGTTTCCCAGTACTGGGTTGTGGCAGAAGGGCATCAGCTATGTAAAACATACGTATACCAGAATAGTTGGCGGTTTATTCCACTGTGGCGACCCCTGATAAAGAAGGGACTAAGCCAAAGGAAAATGAATGAATGAACGTAACAATATATTGCATGCCAAAATATTTTGTCAGTCATATTTAAAACAAGAATCAATCGATGACATTAAAAGTCGCTAATTAATGATCACAGTGCACCCCTAAAATACTAATTAATTGTCAATTTAAATCACTGTGCTCTTTAAATCTTTGAAGCTACCAAATTTTACAGATTTATGAGAAAAAAAGTTTAAATCTTTTTTTTATAATAAAAATGTAGTATGATTTCTTAGTATTATGATGTTTATATTTGTTAAGTATGTCATTTTAACATAAAACTGTTGCAATGAATTGCAATTGGACACATTGCACTTAAATTTTTATATTTTGTTGTAACAAATGTTATTAAAATTGAAAGGAGACACTTGTCTCTGCAATGGCTAACGATTTGCAAAATCTAACTGCAAGTCAATCCTTTGATTTTGATCTTCCCCTGGTTCTATACCATAGTCAAACTAGTTAAGAAGTCTAGCGGTGACACCAAAACATCCCAAACTTTCTGATCTTTCAAACAGGGCAAGATTTAATCCATCTACTTGTCTATACAAGTCTCACATTCAGCATGTTAACAGGAAAGATTTCTGTTCGGTCGGTACAGCAATGAGATCAGTTTTCACTGGCAGCCTTTCAATGAGCTTTCTCTCATTAATGCATTAAGTCGCACATTTTACACTCAACGCATTCTTTTCGTGATTTTGGAGGAAACTAAACCCCATTAGCTAGAAAAATGTGCCCGTAGTGTTTATTGCAGATCTAAACCAGAATGTTCTTCTCCTTGCACTGTGACTCCAGGCTGCATTTCATCATAAGCGATGGTTTCTGTTGGAAAGGTCTATATGTGCGTTTGTGAATGTTTGTGAACAGGAGTGTTATTATGCATTATGCATTTGCCTTTTTTTCTGTAGCATTGTGTTGCAGTTGGAGGGTTTTTGATGGGGGCAGCACTAAAGAGCTGCCGGGGGGGATTTGGGTAAGATGGAGCGCTTCTGCTCTGCACATTTAAACACCATGAGTGAGGAACAGGGTTTAAGAAGTGAGCTAAGGAGATTGCGAGGGCACTAGCAGAGCGCTGGTAATAGACTGGTATAATAGCTGTGTAAATCCTGCTTGAGCTCACACACACACACACATGCTCGCTCGCTCGCTCACATATGGCCACGCTTTCTCTAAAACACTCTCATTTTCTCCTCTCACATGTTTTCTTGTTCCTGCACCAATTGAAACACAATTTCCCCACAGTTTAGCTTCGCACACATACACTTCGCTAGACGAGAGACTGACCCCGCTGCCCCGGCCCTCACAGCAGCCTTAATTGGTGTCATTAAGAGCTCTGAAAGCCGGGAGATAATTGGCCGGGCCCACTTGAGCAAACAGGACTTCAATGGAGTCATTTAACAGCGTGATAGGGTGAGGGTCTGGGGAGTCCTGGGAAGAGGGCTGACAGCAAGAGAGGGGGAAATGGGGTGTTTGGGTTAAAAAAGGGCTTCTCTTAAACAAGATTTGGGGAGTTCACCTAATCTGGCGCTGTGACCTAGTAACACTCAAACACAATGCTGTGTTATTGTTCTAGATTTGCCTGCTCTGAGAGGTGACTGATGTAAAAATAATAGTAATAACAATTATAATCTGTCATTTTAAACATTCTGTGAACTTGGAAATGCTAAATAGCATCTAAATGTTAGGTTTAATGCAGTATTTTCTTGTCAGTGTTTAGATTTTATGCAGCTGAAGTGACTGAATTGAATTTATTTTTCTTGTTTAGGTCATTGCTGTTATAGATTCATTGATCTTAGAGTTTATTATTGTTTTGTATTATGCATTATAATTACGATTTAATATGTCTTTCTGTACATATATCTATGCAATCTTAAATTCAAGATATTTACTTGGAATAAAAAGTCGAAATATTCAAAAGGAAAAATAATAACAGTGAATTATTTATAAATTGAATTTATTGTCCTTGCCCTCACTGAAAAAAATATCCGTTAAAGGTGCAGTATGTATGTTTGACTCCCAATGGTTGAACTAGGTATTACACTCCTGGATCAAAACACACGCAAGCGCAGGTTGCCAGATTGAGGACCAGGAGTGCATGACAATAGAATATATACCGAAGTATGCTAAAGGACTTTTAATTTGCCAGTAACCTGGGTTAAGTGCTTCCGGTGAGCTGTATGCCATTGCAAAATCGGCGCATTTAAGGTCTGTTTTCTTTAAAAATCTCCACCGGCTGAGTGATATCTGATATAAAGTGGGTCTCAGATTGTACAAGAATCACTGCATTAAATTACATTTGTCCCCACCATGTCTTTATAATATTAGCATTTATTTTACCCCAGTATATTTAATGGAGCTTCTGCGCTAGCCTGCCTATTCTGACGGGCGCGTGCGAGTAAACAGTATTTTGTCTCATTTTACGCTTGAGCTAATAAATAAATGCCAAAGTCTATTTAACTGATTGTATTTTAATTACATTACAACATCAATTGTGTAATCGGAACTGTATAAAATGGAAAAAAGTCACAATAACCGGCCACCGGAAGTTTATCAGTATGGGAAGAACTAACCAACACCTGAAACACCGGGGTGCTGAAATATAATTGGCTAAAGTGGCAGTGGGTGGGTTAAAAGAACCAAACCAAAAACAGTCGTTTTGTTTAAAGCAGAATATCTGACTTAAGTGTTGACTTTCAGGTGAACAAGAATGTTCGCTTAGCATGTTTCTTAAATAACTGCAAACATGTTGGTATTTTCATGCTTTAGAAGAGTCAAAACGTACACACAGCACCTTTAATTATCAGCTTCTGTATTTTGTGATTAACCACTATTATTTCCTTTATTTTTATCAATTCCGTTATGGGGGTTTGATCTCTGCTCTGTCGATTCAGCTCTGCAGTTTAAGTGACTTTACAGTTGTCTTTACAAAGCGATTGACGTTGTAAAGACAATTGTAAAGTCACTTAAACTGCATATTTGAACCAATAGCTGCAGTTTGAACCAATATATTGTTTAAAAATATATAGAAATAAGTCTTGGCATTTTTTACCAAATTTTGTACATTCATTTACAACACCAATACAGACAATATATCATTTCAAACTATTAAAAATGTCAGTAAATGTCAGTAAATTGTTTAAAAAAAAGTTGTTTAAGGAAAGATCAAGGGTCTTCAATGGAATTTAAAAGCATTTTAAACAAAACATGAATGACAAAATAAGACAAAACTACTAATGTATTTATATGTTTTAAGCATAATCTCATTTTTTACACAGAACTTAATATATTCATCTATTACATTACAAATTGTTTCAGATATTTTCACTGCCAAGCAAGACCAGAATATGTAAGAAAATAGTTTTTACACAGCACACTTGGAACACCAACAATGAGAAACAAAGCATGAATGAAATGGGTGTCTCAGACTAAACATGCAATAGAATCTGTGGTTTTGTTTACAAAAATTCAATCCCAGTCTCTGAATGGCCTTTTTAAAGTGAACAGAGGCCTGCATGTGCCTGTGTCCACAGTTTTGTGGAGTCGTGGTGGGCATCAGGATGTTTTGAGGGACTCTGAGCAGCAGCAGGTCTTTTGTTGCACTCGTTTAAGATCGGGGTTTCCCACTCCACTGCCACAACATTAAGGCTTTTATTAAAGTCCCCTCACACGCTCACAGCCACATTCACACATTGGGAAGTTCAGGTTTTGTAGGGGGAAACTCTCATAGTGCAAAATAATGCTTTTCTTATGTTGTTGACTTGATTCTAGTCCAAATATCCACACATTCTTAAATCAAAAAACATTTTCTAGACATGTAAAACAATACTGCTTAAATTAAGTTTAGGTTAAGTGTTTTTCCTTAAAAAAAAAAAAAAAAAAAAAAGTTAAATAATCTGCCACTGGGCAAGAAGCAAGAAGGTCACTAATTCGAGTCAAGGCCGGGCAAGTCGGCATTTCTGTGTGGAGTTTGCATGTGCCATGTTTACGCAGGTTTCCTCCGGGTGCTCCGGATTCCCCTTCAGTCCAAAAACATGTGCTTTAGGTGAATTGAAACTAAATTGACCAACATAGGCTCATACTGAAAACATAGCCATATATACATTTCTAGAGATCGCGGATTATGTTGCCAGAGGTATGGCTTTTATGCTGTTACCAGTTTGTCTGTTTAATTCGTCATGTACATCAGTGGATTTGAGATGAAGAGAGGAGTTTATCACGATGGCAGGGTTTGAGTTTGGCGAAGAACAGTTCCAGAAAGTAGGTAAGACAAAAGCAAAAGCCAAGAAATAAAATTCACAAGTAAATAACAGGGTGGGAATGTGGTAAAGTCTGAAACTGTGGCACGATCAGGAGAGAGCTTCTCTTTTTCTGCATTGCTTTTCAAAACACTGCAATTGGGTTTAGGGAAGTGAATGGCCGGGTCAATCGGTGCTTTTGAAAACACTATTGGTTGGGTTTTGGAAAGGAGGAGGATGGGTGAGTCAGTCAGTTGACAGCGGTCTCTGGTGGATTTACAGTGGAACAGCAGACACGAACTGCACTCATAAGAAAAAATTGAGATCTCAAAAAGCGTACACAGTGGCCTCTGATGGACTTGAGAACAAAAAAACTGCCAAAAAAAAACAGCTGCTGGGATGTATTTGGCGCTCTCCAGAAATGTATGTAGCGGTACGTTTTTAGAACGAGTCTGGGTTGAAGTTGGCCATAGTGTATGAGTGTGTGTGAATGTGAGATTGTATTGTATTGGTGTTTCCCAGTACTGGGTTGCGTCTCCTGTGTAAAACATATGCTGGAATATTTAGCGGTATATTCTGCTGTGGCAACCCCTGAAACAGAGCATAATGAATCTGCCAGTGGGTAAAGTATAATGCATTTATTTCAAACAACAAACTATATTATGTTGCGGACCCCACTTTCAGATTGCTTCGCTGTTTTAAGGACAAACACATTCAATTTTAACTCATCATTTCTAAAAACAAAACATTTATTTACTTGATTTAAAAAAAAGGAAAATATTATTTTGCAGTGCAAATGTGAATACTTTTGAGTCAATAACATGCTCAATGTTTCATCATGCTGTTCCTCTTCAAAGCATCTCTTTCAAATCATACTCTTCTTTCAGCCTTAATGTGCTATTTTCTGCTTTCTAACAACATTCCTAATAACTCTCTTTCTCCTTGGAAAGCTTAAAGCCCTTGCCTCGGGCACATTTCACGTCTGATTTCACCTCATTGTGTGCTAGTTTACAGAAACAGCCTTTTCAAATAGACGAAGAGAATACGGGCTTGCATTATTCTGCGTTTTTTTTTTTTTTTTTTGGGAGCAATTTTGCATCATCACTTTCTCTTACCACCTCACCAATTCCAGCCTCTCGGTTGGGACGATGAAAAGATGGATTCTGACCCCACCATTAATAAGGATTAGCGGGGCAGGGAATGTTTGTCAGAGAGCCAGGCAGATCAAAGATGCTGCTCGGTGGACCATGAACCTCTCCGAACCCGTGATAGCAAGAGTATGTGGCCGTTTACACCAGCAAAAACAAACAACCAAAAGCAGCAACACCCCTGGACAAAGAGGCGGGTGTCACGGCTCGTCTCGGATGCACATCTTTACCGGCTGACCCCAAATGACACCGCAGGGGCCCCGCTCTGTGTGTCCCGGGGCCATACGGCTGTGTTGATCTATTGTAAATCACGCCTTTTTCTACCGGCCAAGCCAAACACGGCCCCTCTGAATGGGACTTGCTGGACTGCTAGTGTGGTCCTTCGTTTATTTGCCTCCACATCCACGGAGGCTCTTTTAAAGCGCCATTTAGAGCGTGCCGAAGGCCTCAAGACGACATTTAAAGCAGACTCTGCGGAAGAGACACAACAGGTGCTGCGTTGTGCATCTGCGTGTGTATTCGTGCGTGTTGGTCTGAATGCTGAATTAAGGTTCCCTCGGTGCTTTTCTGCATTCCAGGAGCGTCATTGTTATTACATGGCAGACAGACAGATGTTTAGATAGATGGAGAAATTGACTCTCAGTCTGCAAATCAGGAGGAATAATTATTAATGGCTCATTTGTATAGGCACTGACTGGTGACAGATATAGTGGATTGCAGGATGGCTATTATAATTTATTAAATTAACATAGATTATTACATTTTAAGATGTTTCTTTTATTAGGATTTATTTGCAAAGGTGTTAAGTTGTTTTCTATAAGATCTATATGAGCAGTTCCAGCGTTATGGATGTGACATTTGCAGTAAAATCTCAAAACATAAATTGACAGAGGAAGTATATGTCAACATTATATTGAAACATCTCTTTATATTTTTCAAAACGACTAGCCACAGAGTTGAGGGAGCAGAAAAATATCAATCTGAAAACATTTTGTATATTTTAAAGGAGGAAAATAAACATGCGTTATGGATGTGACAAAAAAGTCTGCAAGTTTACATTATACAAAATACTTTGTAGAAATTCTGTGAATTAAACTGCACAACCCAAAAGAAACAATGATAATCAAAATGATAAATGTTGTCTTTATAGAACAAAAATTATTGCTTTTATTTGATTTTACATTTTTGCATTTATGAGAAAAAAGCTTTGTTATGGATGTGACATCTCTCTCGTATGGATGGATGTGAAATCAAAGCCACTTGTATGACTTTGGCAAATGAAATATAATTGTTTGAAAACACTGGCAGATACATTTTTGATTATTTTAAAGCACTGTAAAATGCAAGCCTACACATAAAACGCAGAAACAGTTTTGCTATTTTGGCAAAAACGTTTTTTTTTTTTAATGGCAAGGTTGACATTTGCATGCAATTGCTCATAATTAAGTTATATAAATTATTCAGATAGATACACTCAAAAACATGTTGCTGCTTGTTCAAAAACGTATTTAAAATAAGCTGAATCAACACAGTTTTTCTGTCTTTTTTGTGATTAACTTAGTTTCAGTTCAATCCACTTCAATTTTGAAGATCTTTGTGATTTGTTTTGGGAGAACATGAAGGAACTGTGTGGAACTCAACATTTTTACAATGTACATGGATGGATGGATGGATGGACGGATAGACGGATGGATAGACAGATGGATAGATGGATGGATAGATAGACAGATGGACAGACGGATGGACGGTGGACAGACAGACAGACAGACAGACAGACAGACAGGTAGGTAGGTAGGTAGGTAGGTAGGTAGGTAGGAAGATAGATAGATAGATAGATAGATAGATAGATAGATAGATAGATAGATAGATAGATAGATAGATAGATAGATAGATAGATAGATAGATAGATAGATAGATAGATAGATAGATAGATAGATAGATAGGACGAACGGACAGATAGATGAATGGATATGATTTATATGACGTTTAAATAATTTTAAAGTGCTGGTTTCCATATTATATCATTGGAGAAAAAAGTTGTGGTTCTTCATATTTCGGAAGCTATTATATATTTTAATGAGAATTCTTTGATGAACAGACTTTCATTTATATGATTCATTTAAAAGAGAAAATCTTTGTTTATTATAGCATTATAAATGTTCTAACTGTTATTTCTGATTCATTTAACGAATCCTCATTCCACTCAAAAGAAAACATTGAACTGACCACAAACCTTTAATTGTGAATACTGAAATCAGTTTTCCAATATTAATGCTAAATGATCATCTGAAAAGAAAAATGTCCATTATTCACAGTGAAGGCTGTCAAAGCATCTCGAAATGACCGAATGTAAGTGATGATGTGGAGTGGACAGCCAGAAGTCAAGCGTTTCATTAGCGATGGATTCAGACAGTGATGGGACAGGGAGAGAGCAGCGCAGACAGACACACGGACGGATGGCTATCATTTTTGAAGCGGCTGGTGTGGGCAGACAGCCGAGCGCACGGATAGATGGGTAGAGGATGATGTGAGGGGTGAAGCCTGTGGGAGCGCGGAGACTGTTAGTGCCCTGCAGGCTTTTCTGCCAGCGTGACGGCTTTCTGCTGCAGCTCCATGCCCTCAGGTCCTCTAGTTCAGTCTCTCTCTTTCTATTTCTCTCTCTCTCTCTCTCTCTCTCTCTCTCTCTCTCTCTCTCTCTTATTTTGTCTGAAATACTCGGTAACCCTTTAAAATAATGGTCCATTAGTTAATGTAATTTAATGTATTAACTGATAATAATAATAATAAAAATAATTCCTTACATTTATACAGCGCTTTTCTAGACACTCAAAGTGCTTTACACATTGGGGGGAATCTCCTCATCCACCACCATTGTGTAGCAGCCACCTGGATGACACGATTTGTGAAGAGGAGACGATGAAGCCAATTATGATATGGTGATGGACAGAGGATGTTAAAACCGGGGTTAAGCCCCTACTCTTTTTCAAGGACATCCTGGGACGACCTCGGTTTAACGCCTCACCAGAAAGACAGGATAGAGTCCCCTTCATTATACTGGGGCTTTATGACCCATACAGACCACAGGTTGAGCGCCTCCTTAAAGTCTCACTACCATCACTTCCCGGCAGCAACCTAGCTTTCTGATGTGGTCTCCCATCCAAGTAATGATCACGTGAGGGTTGCAGAGAGCTAGCTAACATGAACAAATGAATAGTAATGCATTTGATATGTCTTCATTAATGTTAATGTCATGTTAGTTTGTTAACTCGCAGTGTTTTGGCAGGCCCGTAGCCAGCCTATTAAAAGGAGTGTTTTTTTTTTCTCAAAAAGAAGACCTATTTACAGTTATTCAAGGTTTAAATACTGCATTTTAGTGACATTTTAAGCACTAATTTGCGCTGAACTAGCTTGCTATCATTACCACACTTTTTAATGCGACAAAAATACTTCCTCCATTTTTGTCAAAGTGCTTATTATAATATATATATATTTTTGTTTACAAAGATGTATGTTTATTTACAGATGTGCCTTTATATATTATTTAATGAGATTAGAATTTTTTTAAATATGAAAATATGTATTTTTAATTGCTAATTTATTATCATCCATGATAGAAAACAAACAAACAAACTAACACACAAACAAACAAACAAAAAATGTAACTGTAGCCTATAGGCAAATAACAAACTGGCCAACTCATTGCTCAGGCAAAATTCATTCATTCATTCATTTTCTTTTCATCTTAGTCCCTTTATTAATCTGGGGTTGCCACAGCGGAATGAACCGCCAACTTATCCAGCACGCTTTTACACAGCGGATGCCCTTCCAGCCGCAACCCATCTCTGGGAAAACAGGCAGAATTTGTCCATTTAAATAATAAAAGACTTCTTTTAGTGGTTATTTTATTGGTTATTCGGTAAGACTTTACTTTGATGGTTGCATTGCAACTACATGCCAATTACTTCTCATTTGAGTATTAGTAGACCGTCTACTTAATAATCTGCTGATTCTGCTCTTTCAACAGACATTTAACTGACTATAAGAAACTTTGCAAGTGCATGTCAACTTACACTAACCCTAACCCCAACCTAACAGCCTTCTCATATTGAGAATTAGTTGGCATGTAGATGCAATGTAACTTAAGTTCAACAAAATCTGTTAAAGGGACCATCAAAATAAAGTAATTTCAGTTATTCTTTTTAAAACCTTCTTCTACTGGTTATTTTCACAATTTAGGATGGGATACTGTCAAAAATGGGACAAATTACCTCATATAGGGCCCCCCCTACGGGCAACGGGCCTGATTAACTAATGTAACAAGCACAACTCTGGATTTTAATAATGCATTAGTAAATGCTGAACTATGATTAATGAATGCTTTACAATGGTATTCATTTGTGATGTTAGTAAATACATGAACTAATGGACTATTATTCTAAAAGATTACCAAATACTGTTTAATGAATGTTATTGTCTTTTTATTTAAATGAATAAATTTCATCCTTTTATTGAATGAGACCTCAAACTCAAAGTTTATCTCTCTCTTTCTCTTTGTGTGCGTGCATTAGAGTGAGAGAGAGCAAGAGAGAGAAAGGACAGTGCTGTGCTATGCATGCCAGTTATAGCCTGGTGTTTGTCAGATTCGTGTGAGAGGAAAGTTGGCAAAGTTTGCGCCTGTGTGTGCCATTGTTTATGTGACATGGCAGTTTGTGTCTCCATATATGAGTGTGTTTGTGTGGAAACTGCAACTTTTCACTTTTCAAGAAGTGAATGATGGCGGAGAGGAAGATGGACACAAGTCATATGTGGTGGGAAATATCGCCCCTCTATGGGAGCTTTGTGCCACTGCACCCCTCACTGCCTGTAGGAAAATACACACAGAGGGTTGATTTCTTAAAAGCTGGAATGCATGAGAAGCGAACGTGTAACACAACTCTCTCTTTGCCGGAGCCAAGATGTCAGACAAAAGATGAAATTATTAGCGAGATGAAAAGCAGTATTGATCGGAGGGCTTTTTCCTCTTTGTCACCGCGTCCCATAGATCTTTGCTCAGATCAGGCTGTGTATCATTGTTTACTTGAAGGATGGAAGGACGATGGAAATGAGTAGAGGAAGTGTAAGCTCTTTTATTGATCCCCGGCGTGAAGGGCTTTAACACCCAGAGAGGCGTCTGCTGCCGAATGACTCATGACTAGAGAGCAAATCCTTCAGATTTATCATTTCTGCGCATATTTACCTCATTACCACATTATGTTGTGTTGGATGGTGCATGTAAACAAGTAGACTGCATCCTGAACAGATTTCACTTCAGCTGTCGGTGTTGTTTGGCGTTTATGAGACTTTTAGATGTTGGATTTAGAGATTAGAGTTCACTGGAAAAAGTACTCACCCTTGTAATGCATTCAGGTCTGTTTTTACTCAGAAAACATGGATAAACGTTTTAAAAAGCATTTTTTTGTGTGTGTTATAGAAGCAAATATGTGTTTATTTTCACCCAAAAATGTAATTTATTTAACTGTTTGAAGTTTATTAGAGTAAGTTTGGGCTTATATAGCGTAGAAGAAACTAATATTTTATAGAGAATCAGTGATATCACGGTGAAAGACAGTAGATAAAAATATAATGCATGGTAAAAAGATACATATTAAGGTAAAGGTACATATTAATTAGATAAAGGTAAATAAAGGCACATGATAATTTAATATGAACACATGAAGCTGCTGATTAGATGCAATATGGTTTAGTTGAAGAGTATTATTGTAAGAGAGTGGTTCTTCAAGTCCAAACATACATTTAATGTAAAATTACTATATAATTTGTACTTTTTCCTTCTTATCTGCATCTGTATGTTGCTTTGTTAAGTCCGTCTTGCTGATTTATGACTGATTTTGGTCACTTGTCAGCTTGTGGGAAAACAGCTACATCCACATTCAGTGTGCCTCATGGAGACTGGCCACATCAGCTAAAACCATCTAACATCACCAAATCTCTATTTTTCAGCAAGCCAAGTTGTACTCCTTGCATTTCATCTGATTGTTTTCATTCTCTCTCCTCGAAATATGCCAAATCCTTCATTCTCCTTGAAATTATCACCATTATCTCCTGCGCTCTCTCTCTCTATCTATCGTCCTATTCAGCATGGGAAAGATAGAGATGCTGCTGTCAATCATGCTCCCGCAAGGAGTGTTTCATGCACACCAGACTTCAGGGTGATAACTCACTGTCAAGGGAATTGATTTCGGGATCTCTCAGGACGGAGGGCCTTGAATTGTTTCTGATTGCCGTTACTGTCAGGACAGATACCTTGAGCAAGATTAATTCCTTTGTCATTCGTCTTTTTTGCTTCTCAGAGTTTATAAAATGATCTCATGCTGGCAGATGTTCTGGTGTGAGGAGGACAATGGTTTGGCGTGAGAGTTGTTCCTGCAGCTGAGGACAGAGGGCGCTCTCTGCTTTACTTACTGAAAACATGGGGGAGATTTAAGGGGAAGACGGATACACTGAGGAAAAGATCTGCCTGCAGAGGAAACCCAGAGAAAGCAGGCACACAAGGAATGCAACCAGAGTTATCTTCAAATCTGTCCTGATTTAGTGCAGAAAGAGGGAAACAGGGAGAGAGAAAACAAGAGGGACACCACACTTGAATCTTGTGGTGGATTTAACATTTGGATATTATTCTCATACACTGTAAAACCCAACAGTCAGCGTGATCAAATGAAATAAGTGTAGTTAACTTAAAATTGTCTGATAGTTAATGAAAAGAGTTTTGAACTCTTTTTTGAACTCTGAGTTAATTAAATCATTACTTCAACTTAAATGATGTAAGTTTACAGTACTCATAAAGATTAGTTTTTTTTTTTTTTTTTACTCAAATGGCTTGTAGAAATCGGTTTCCTCAAACTGTTTGATTTACCTTAACTTATTGGGTTTTACAATACTCAGTTGGTTTGAGTTCTCTTAATTTATTGGATTTTACTGTGCTCAAATTGCTTTGTTTATAAGAAAAATAGATTAAGTTCACAGTACTCATTAGGATTAGTTTTTAAACTTAAAAGGTTTGTTGAAATTGGTTTCCTTAAATGGTTTGAGTTACCTTAGCTTATTAGATTTAACATTGTATTTGAGTCCATGTGGATTAAAAAAAAGTCATAACTAAATGTTTTTATCAACTTAAAACCATTTAATGTCTGATCAGCAACTTTTCAATACTGAAACAATATCACCTTTGTTACCATGCTGCATTGTTACCATGCTTTTTTTTTCCATTTTATTCATTTTAAACCCATTTTATTTATTTATTTATTTATTTGTTTGTTTGTTTGTTTGTTGTCTGATTTAACAACACCACCAAAATGCCAAAACTGTTGCAAAGAATTTATATATATAAATCATTTAATGAATATTTGCTTAAAATATAATGGGTTGAGAAGTAAAAGTTTATTTAAATTGAATTGTTTGATTTAACCCAATGGGTTTGTTGATTTTTTTTTTTTTGACTCAGCGTTGGGTTTAAACAACCCTGCAGATTTTTGATTGCAGTATGTAATATATAAGAATTGTCAATATCCTGCTGGAATTAAGTTTAAAAGTCCTTTTCATTTTAATTATTGAAAAAAAATTATTAATAAAATTATATATTATATAAAATTAAATATAAAATTATTTAAAAAAAACTGTCAGGATTTATTAAATAAAATAAACATTCGTTTCAAAAAGTAACAGATTAATTTTCTTACATAAGTTTAGCATAAATATTGTTCCCAAAAATATATGTGAAACGGGGGGATACTAAAGATGTTGTTAAGGCTCGGCGTGAAGAAGAAACAAAGTGTGGATCCAAACGCAGCACATAACGAAGATTTAATGAAATGAAGATTAACAAAACTAAGACAAAGCAAAACAAGGTCATGAAACACACCGACATCATAGAAGCAACAAATTAATAATCCACAACAAGAGGGAAACACAGACTAATATATATATATATATATAGAGTCTTGCTAATAATTAGAATATCCACCACATCTCTGTCTGTGTATGTTTGTGTGTGTATTTAAGTTGTTATATCTTTAAAAAAGATAAATATTTATCAGATCTGTAACAAAATTGGTCTTTTTACATATTATTTTAGGGGCAAAAGAAACCAGAAGGTATTATAAGGGGTTATACATCAATGACATACAAATCAGAAATCTGTTAATCAGCAATGCAAGCATGTTAATTTTTTTCAATATTGATCTCAAAATGGCCAAATACCAGCTAATATACTGGCCTATCACTCTCCTTAATGTTGTTTCCTTTCTTGCTCATAGTGTACTAGAGAGGCAGCGGTCTCTGTTGCACAGGCTGAGCTCAGGCAGCATGTGTGCGTGGGGATTTTTGCAGTTTAGTTAATAGTACATATCATATCTGGATTTCACACCAGCGCTCCCCGGGGATCCGGCTACACTCGCTGCAATTAGACTGACAGTGGGCAGGCAGACAGAGCCTCTGAGGAGCCCTAATCAGCCCTGAGAGCTCACTGCGGGACGGAGGGCCAGACCTGAAGAGGGACAGATAGAGTGTTCACTTTAAACCAGCTTCAGCTGTCCTGGCAGCAGATGAAGATAACTTCAGGACGAGAATCCAAAGTTATCATTGCAATGCGGGTTGATCCCTTATATAACAACAAAACAGAATAAATAGCTTTATAAATTTTGCATAATGATTGCATATATTTTATTGCATTTATATATTTTTAAGTATATACAGTAATCTTAAGAAGGTGAGTGTAGTTCAGTTTAAAACATTAAAACTATTTTTTAATGTTACTTAAAATAAATGTTAGTAAAAATAAAAAATAAAAATACAGTTAAATATTCCCCTACTGTGCAATAAACATGTGCAATACTTTCTTATAAGCATCTTGTATGCAGCACCTTATAGAAATATACAAACCAATACTTTCTCATACGCTTTATTACATAGCACCTTATAACCTGTACATATATAATAAATCTGTGCTTACGACTTAATATTTAGATCTTTTTGACTAACTGCATCTCTGTTTAATGTTTATCCTCTTTTTTTCATATGTATTTTGTGTTGTCACTTCATGGAAGCTTCTGTATTCAAAACAAATTGCTTGTGTGAGTGAAGCACACTTGGTAATAAAACCGATTCTGATCCTCAAAGGCAGACTGCAGTAAAATAATGTAAATTTTGCCGCATGGAACTTGATTCATTAATTGTTATTTATACTATTACATCATTATTTTATATTATTTAGTTCTTTATTTATGTTTTTGAAAGTGCAAAAACAATTTGTGCAATGCATGCGCTCTAGGGATTTCCCCACCAATGTCAAGAGCGGGTCTATGCACTTGCAAAAAATACAGGTTGATGTAATGTCAAATGGTTATCACAAAATATACAGATTAAACCTTACATTTACCCCAAACACTCACTCTGATTTAGAAGTTTAAGTTGGAAATTTAAAGCAGGATGGACAAAATTGGTACCGATGGCATTAGGAATTTAAATGGTGTAAGTGGCCATTGAAAGGGATTTCAGCCAAGCTCAGAAATGGCCAAAGAGGATTCAAAGCATCTCAGAAACATTGGAGAGGGAATCCAGGGATGAAAAGATTTGAAAGGATTTTGGATATATTAGGCTTTTTTTTTTTGCTGCAATCATTATTTGGAAGAGCAGTTATGTTTACCATGGGGATTTGTGGCAGTGAGCGTGCGTCATAGATGTTTGCTTGTGTAATGCATGAATGCTGATAAACTCCTGTAGTGGTATAGACACTGTTTGTGGTCTCTCTCGTCCATGTATTTAGCAGGGCATCGGGGAAATGGTCAGAAAGAGCTTCAATGTTTCCCATGTCCGTCATGGCCCATGTCCTTCAGTACCACACATCTAAAAACACACACACACACACACAGCCCTCCAGGCTCGCTCTCTGTATGACTTCCCTTTCCCGTTTACCTCTCCACACTCCACATTCCTGTACGCACCACTGTGATCAATCAGTTTCTCTGCCCAGCTGCCTGCGCTCCAGTTCTGCATGGCTACAGACGACGCTCGTGTTCTTGGTTCGGGCCCAAACACCAATTTGGGCCATTCCATTAGTAGCCTGTGAAGGGGGTTGTTCTCTGCGTGTGGGCATTTACCAGATGCTGCTGCCGCTGTGAGAGACGATCATCAATCTGGGTTCAGCTGGCAATGGATTTCCCCCCATTGCGGCCCACATTTGCTCAAACACACGCTCGCCTCTGGTGAATCGCTCAATAACTTTTGAACGATTAAAATCTCTGAAATATTAAGGAATTCATGCAGTTTAGTGCTTTCAACTGTTTTCGTGTCCTTGCTGTTGTTGGGTTTAGTGAAAATTGTTTGGTGTTCTAGATGTTTGAGGGGTTGGTATGGTTTTTATTAGGAAAAGATTTAATCTTTGAAGATCCAATCGTACTTATTGTATGTTTTTGTACAAGCCTGGTGTTTGCAACACCAAAGTCCTGGGTTTGATTTTTAGGAAATGTGTGGAGTGATTAAATGTGGACATAGAATGCAATGAAAGCAGCTTTGGATAAAAGTCTGGTTCTTGTAATTCATGTCTTGCGTTCGATCCCTCAGGAATATGCAAACTGAGAAAATGTGTAATGCAGCTCAAGATGCTTTGTAAAAAAGCTCAGTGCTTGCAACGTGAAGGTCATGGGTTTGATTCCCAGGAACTGATAAACTCTGATATAACCTAATGCTTGGAATGCCAATGTCATGAGTTCAGTTCCCAGAAAAAGTAAGAATTGAGAAAATCGAATAAATCCTGGAGCTTGCAATGCCAATGTCATGGGTTTGATTCCCAGGGAATGTATGAAATGATAAAGCCTAGGGCCTGCAACCACAAGGTCATTGGTTTAATTCCTTCAGAATATATAAATTGGTAAAATGTATACATTTCAGTGCATGTTACAATACAATTCAATACATGTTGCTTCCAAAAATAAAAAAATAAAAATCCTGGTGTTTGTAAAACCAAGATCATGGGTTAGATTCCCAAAAATGTTGGTGAAATCTGACAAACCCTGATGCTTTGATACTTTTACGGTTAACTAGTAAAACGTGTATTTTCAATACAATGCAAGTTGCTTTAAAAAAAGAACTGGTGCCTGCAACACTAAGATCAAGAGTTCAATTCCTGGTGAATGTATGAACTAATAGCGTCTTGTGTCTGCAATGCCAATATCACGGTTCAGCTCCCAGGGAATGTTGAACTGGTGGAATCTGATAAAGCCTGGTACTTACAAAGCCAAGTCATGGCTTCAATTGGTCTTACTTTATTTTAAGTGGCCTTAATTACTATATACTTACATGTATTGTTTTGTACTGTGCACTTATTGTATTTGTTTTTTACAGTGTGAAAATGGATCAGCATGCAATTATATCTGTAATTAATTTATGCAATTATATTTACAATTACACGGTTGACCCATCACTTACACCTTAACCTAACATTACCAATATCTCATCACAACAGCAGCATGATTGCTGTGCAATACAATATTAAAAATGCTTGTTTTATGTAAGTATCTAGTAGTTAAGGCCACTTAATAAAAAGTTAAAACCCTAAAGAATGTACTGTATGAAATGGTAAAATGTGTATGTTAGTTTGCAAGAAAACCTAGTGCTTGCAACATTAAGCACAAGTGATCAAGTGAATAAATGAACTGATCAAATGCACACCTTGAATTCTGTCAACCTCTCAATGCATCTATGCACATTTACTATTGTAACTTGGTGAAAACAATGCTTATCAGTGCGGGATAGAGGCAGTCTCTTCCTTTTCTTCCTGTCTCTCTCGATCTGTCAGTCTTCAAACTGTCTCTTGCCCACCTAAGCAGTGCTGTATCGTCCGCTGTGGGAATGAGGGAGGGTGTAAGTGAGCGAGCGAGCCGACTCTGGGTGGCTGCCAGGTCTAGATCTGTGGAGGCTGGAGCAGAGGGGAGGGCAGGTGGAGAAGAGCCAGCCTCCCCAAGCAAGAGAGGTCAGAACTGGGCAGCCATCTCCCGAGAGCCGCGGGAGAGAGAGCCGAGTCTGTGTGGAGGAGGAAGAGGCAGGCAGTGGAGCGCAACGCTGCAGAGAAGAGTAACAAACATCCTGACACTCAACACACAGACAGAGACTTGCTCTAGCTTTGTTTCCATCCACATATTTCTTTGCACATTTTTGGAATATGGCATGAAAGAAATTGCTTGATGGAAATGCCAAGATGTGCATAAAATCTGAAAATATGCATAATAAGTGCGCACAACTGAATAGGATAAGCCAGGGGTGCCTATTCTTAGTCCTGGAGGGCTGCTGTCCTGCATAGTTTAGCTCCAGTTTGCTTCAACACACCTGACTGGAAGTTTCTAGTATACCTAGAAAGAGCTTGAATAGCAGGGTCAGGGGCCGGTTGCACCAGCAGTGCGTAAGTTACAACGCAGCCTAGTTGTGACTTAAAGGGACATTAAGTTACAATTTACACACTACTAAATATTTTTGTGTTGCACCACTGAACTTAGTTTAAATGTAACACGAAATAAATAGTTACAGCAGCCTCTTCCTATTTATAACGTTAGAAAAGAGATGACCATGAGATTAGTTTACATAGAGGTATTCGTGATTATAATAAAGAACGATCTCCCTCTACTCACAACGTTATTTTCCTTTCCTATTTTTTATATATTTTTTGGTTTGTAAAAAAAGTTTCATTTTCGTTCAAGGAGTGTTTTTTGTAAATTTTTTGCATCAATTAAAATGAGAATTTTTTATGACTGAATTATTCTCCCTGCACTTTTCTCTTTCCCATGTAGGATATAAAAAAAATTCAAGTTTAATGTTTGATAACTTCATGTGTATTTTGCGTGCATTCATGGCTCAAGATGCAGATATGTGTGTCTGTTATTAGTGACTGACTGTAATGTACTATAAAAATGTAATTTATCATTTAATTTTCATAGGAAAGTTATATATAGATGTGTTAGTTGCAGAATTTTAAGGCAGTTTATTGATTTAAATGCTTTTTATTGGAAATTACTTAATTCAATGCGACTACGCATGACTTTACAAAGAGCTTACAACCTACTATCTTCCGTGTGCCTCACAAACTAGCTAGTAGTTACTAAGCCCCTAGTGTGGACTTTATGTTCCAGTTTAAGAAAGAAATTACTGCTGGTGCAACCCTTCCCCAGTGTTTAGTTGGGGTTGAAACTAAAATTATGTAGAACACCGGGATCGACTTTGGGCACCCATAGGATACATTTTTTATGCAATAAAACAAAATAAGCATTGACTATGATGGAAACACATTCAGTGGACAAATTCTAGTATGCACAACATTAAAGTCATGTGATTTTTTTTCAACAGATCATGTGGTGGTAAAAATGGATGTGATGGACAGCAAAAAAATGGACAAGCCACATTGTAAAACATCTGAAATGTTGTTTTGATCATTCAAAAATCTCTCTGCCAAGGTCTATCATCAAAGCGGTTCAGTATTATTACATTCAGAAATGCGTAGAGCGTCTGTGTTCCTAAAAACACATCCTTTAAAAACCACTGTGCATTCATTGCGTTTCATGTTAGGCGATGCAAGTGATATATTATAAAAAGAAAAAAGGTGGCTTCTACCACAACAAATTCCATATTTATTGTTGATATTTGCCAGCAGTTTATCAGGAAGTGACAATTTGACTCTTTGACTTATTGGATGGAAACCCTGCTATTAGCAAATGTCTTATGTATGTTTTGCACATAAATTTATTTTGCATCTATGGATGGAAACAGCTTGTGTGTGTGTGTGTGCTTCTCTAATTGGATGAAAAGCACTTGAAATAGTACGCAAGATTTTAAAGTATTTGAAAGTTTAGGATTGGTGCTCAGACCTTGAGAAGGAACGGACGCTGGAGTAAGTGTGTGTGTGTGTTTGTTAGAGGCAGAGAGAGCCTGAAGGTCTGTGAAAAGGGGCTGCTGAGTGCAGTTGCTACTGGAACAGGCCGTCCACACACTAATCTGACTGCGCTGGAGGGCGAGGACACAGGAATGTGGTGAAGGAAGCGGAGAGAATAAGAGAGAGACAACCAGAAACAGCACATTGAATGTAGAGTGTAATAATCGTCTGAGATGTGTAGGGGGAAACGGCATAAACCTGATCAGCATGGCTCATCAATATTAATGAGGTGGCTCAACATTCCTCCACTAGTGGCAAGTTATTGGTTTGGTAGATGAGTGTATGCTAAGATATAGGATTATAGTGTTGCTTGTAGGTGTATTTAGTTCACTGGCAGAATGGCATTTTCTGGATCGATTACATGAGCAACATTTAGGTGTACGTTCATCCAAAAAATATAAATCGTCTAATGGATGTTGTCAGTAGTGTGGCAATAAAGCACAGCTTGCACTGAAATCACTGAAACTGTCGATGAGGAATGAGGAAAACGAATCCTAAAATGTAACAATAATTTACTTAAAATTGGAGGGTTGTGGAAGGCACAATTAGACTGCTAATGTATAAAAGCAAGCTTACTATATGCAAATTATATGCAAATATCCCAATTTTATCATCACTTTTTGTTTAGAGTCAGTGTGGGTGGGAGTTTTTTTACTCAGATTTAATTTTAAAGGGATTGTTTACCCAAAAATGATATGTTCTCACCATTTATCTTTATGTGGTTCCAAAGTTTTCTTAGAATTTTTGTTGTTGTTGCTGAACACAAAAGAAGATATTTTGAAAAATGTTGGAAACCTGTGACAATTGTCTTCCATAAAAGGAAAAAGCATATATTATGGAAGTGAATAGTTACAGATGTTCAGATTTTGAAAAAGAAAGTGAAGGATAAGTAAATGATGACAGAATGTTTCAGTTTTATGTAAACTATCCAGTGGTGGAGTACTGAAAAATCATACTCAAGTAAAAGTACCATTTCTTGCCTAAAAATATACTGTGAGTAGAGTAAAAGTATTTGTTGTAAATTTTTACTCGGTATGATTAAAAAGTAAAGCTTTCAAAAGTACTCAAAAGTAGTGAGTAGTATTACGTTGTGTAAAGCTGATGCGTTTACTTGTAATTTGTGCATATGTTGTCAGGTCCTCTGTCTGATCACCTGGGTTTGTTTGTGTTTTGCACTTGTTTACATGTATTTCAGCACGTGTGGTGTTTTGATCGCTCTCTCATTACATACTTGCTTTGACACATCTCCTCCCATCTTCCCACTCATCCCTATTATTCAATTAAACCAATTTCACTCACCTGTCTTCCCGTAATTTTCCCTCTATTTAAAGCGCTCTCCTCGTGTTGTCATTTGTCAGATCGTTGTCGTTTGGTTGTGGTCAGCGTGCACTGTTTCACTAGTCCAGTCCAGTCAGTTCCTGTTGTCTCGAGCCCGTCTTCTGGTTGGTTTTTCCTTTTATTTTATTTCTTCATTTTTTGACCCCTCTCTGTCATCTGCAGGACCTGTTTCTGTTTTGTTTATCCGCCGTGGTTGGCCGATTGTCTCCGATCCCCGGCTTCAATATTCCCTCCCGTCACCTGCTCCACTCTTCTTCTCCCTCTCGGCTCTGCCGCCCGCCGGATCCAGTATACCGCTGTATCGCCCCCTGCCGAGTGAACTTGAAATTACACCCTGAAAGACATTTTGTCCCTTCTACGGAGCGGTTTCTGTTGACAGTTTTTTTAGCTCTTTCTTCTGAGCAACCTTGAAGTTTGTTTTCGTTTCATTTTGTTAATTTTATTTGCCTGAGTCCCTTTAAAGATCCCAGTAATAATTATATCCTCTTCGGAGCAGTTTTTGTTGAACTTTTTATTTTTTTATAAATTTTTGATTAGAATTTTTCTCCCTGTGCTTAAGCCCAATAGGGTCATTTTTGTCACTAATAAATTCTGAAAGAGACCTGCACTTGTGTCCGTTCTGTTTCCTGACAGAACGATCTGACCACTATGGACACAGCAGGTCCAGATCCTGTCAGAGCAGCAGTTGCCCAGCAGGGGGTGCTTTTGGGCCAACATGAGACCCGACTCAGCAACACCAGCAGAGAGGTGGAAGTGCTTTCCAATCAGGTGGCTGAACTTACCAATCGCTTGCAGGAACTCCAGTATGAAACCACACGGCAAGGTTTTCGCCTTGAGCCTGAACCACGTTGTAATAATCCACCACCATATGATGGGGACCCTAACTCATGTCGGGCCTTCTTGGCACAATGTTCGGTGGTATTTGCCCTTCAACCACGCATGTATGATGCTGAAGAGACTAAGGTGGCCTTTGTGTTGACCCTCCTTACTGGTAAGGCCCGTGAATGGGGAACATCCGTTTGGGAAACAAGAGCCCCCTGTTGCGCCTCTTTTAATGATCTCCGACTTGAGATGATGAGACTATTTGACCGGTCTGCCAGAGGACAGGAGGCTGCGGATCAGCTCGCTCGCCTCCATCAGAGTGGGCGATCGGTCACGGAGTATGCCATCTTGTTCAAAACCCTAGCAGCATCCTGTGACTGGAATGAGGGGGCATGTCGATCCATTTTCCGTGCAGGCCTTGAGGAGGACATCCAGGATGAGCTCGCCACTCACGAACTGCCACACAACTTTGACGATCTCATTAATCTGGCTCTACGCATCGAGGTTCGCCTCAATCGCCGACACCAACGTAAGCTGACCCGCTCCTCTGGCAGGGTGGAGGGCACCCTTTCATCTTCCACATTTCCTGCTGCACATGACCCTGAACCCATGCAAGTGGGTCGTTTGCGATTAACACCCCAAGAGAAACAACTACGTCTGGCCCGGGGTTTGTGCCTTTATTGTGGCAAACCAGGACACTTTGCCGCAATCTGCCCAGCAAAAGCCAAAGCCCACCAGTGAAACGGGGGATCCTGGTGGGCGCTATTCCCCTTCACTCCCCCTCCTCCCGTACTCTGTTACCCGCACTGATTCAGTATAGAGGTTCTACCAATGCCTGTTCTGCTCTCCTCGACTCGGGAGCAGAAGGAAACTTCATGGACAGCTCTGTGGCCAGCCAGTGGGGTATTCCAGCCATTCCTCTCCCTGATCCTATCCCTGCCCGTTCCCTTGATGGTACCCTGATTGCTACTATCTCCCATGCTACTCCCTCCGTAAGTCTTGTTATATCTGGAAATCACCGTGAGGTTACCACACTGTACCTTCTTGACTCTCCCAGTGCTCCCATAATTTTGGGACATCCCTGGTTGGTGCAGCATGGTCCTCATGTGGATTGGTCTGGAAATTCAGTTTTGTCCTGGAGTCAGTCTTGTCTTGAGTCTTGTCTTGGTCCTGCCCCGTTTCCTGTTTCTGTGTGTCCTGTTTTTCAGGTGAATGCAGCGGATCTGACAGGGGTTCCGGCGGAGTACCGCGATCTGGGTCTGGTGTTCAGCAAGTCCCGGGCCACATCCTTGCCTCCTCACCGACCCTATGACTGTGCCATAGAACTCCTCCCAGGCACTTCTCCGCCTAAGGGTCACTTGTATTCCCTTTCTAGTCCTGAAAGAGAGGCCATGGACAAATATATAGATGAATCCCTTAAAGCTGGCCTCATCCGCCCTTCCTCGTCTCCTGCAGGCGCTGGGTTCTTCTTCGTTAAGAAGAAGGACGGCTCCCTTCGTCCATGTATTGATTATCGAGGGCTGAATGACATCACCATAAAGAATAGGTATCCCTTACCTCTCATGTCTTCAGCCTTTGAACTCTTGCAGGGAGCCCAGGTCTTCACTAAGCTTGACCTCCGGAATGCCTACCACCTTATCCGTATTCGAGAGGGGGATGAGTGGAAGACCGCCTTTAACACCCCTACGGGACACTTTGAATATCGGGTCCTTCCGTTTGGTCTGACAAATGCCCCGGCTGTCTTCCAGGCCCTGGTTAATGACGTGCTGAGAGACATGGTAAATCAATTTGTCTTTGTGTACCTTGATGATATCCTGATATTTTCTCCCTCCATGCAGGTACACACTCAGCATGTTCGTCAGGTGCTGCAACGATTACTGGAGAATCAATTGTTTGTTAAGGCGGAGAAGTGCGTCTTCCATGCTAAGTCAGTTTCATTCTTGGGGTTTGTGATTTCGGCGGGTGAGATCAAAGCTGACCCCTCTAAGGTAAGAGCTGTTGCCGAGTGGCCAACTCCAGACTCTCGTAAGGCACTGCAGCGGTTCCTGGGATTTGCCAACTTTTATCGGCGATTCATCCGGAACTTCAGCCAGATTGCTGCACCCTTAACAGTGCTCACCTCTCCTAAGGTACCGTTCATTTGGGGTAGCAAGGCACAGGAGGCCTTTGATAATTTAAAGTCCCGTTTTATCTCTGCTCCTGTCTTGTCTATTCCAGATCCGAAACGACAGTTTATTGTTGAGGTGGATGCTTCTGATGTCGGAGTAGGCGCAGTTCTGTCACAACGGTCTCAACGGGATGAGAAGGTGCATCCCTGTGCCTTCTTCTCCCACCGCCTGAGCCCCACAGAACGGAATTATGACATTGGTAATCGGGAGTTGTTGGCAGTCAGACTGGCCCTGGGTGAGTGGCGTCACTGGTTAGAGGGTGCAGTGCAACCTTTTGTGGTCTGGACAGACCACAAGAATTTAGAATATATTAGCACGGCCAAAAGGCTGAGTTCTAGACAGGCCCGCTGGTCCCTTTATTTTAGTCGATTCAACTTTACACTCTCGTACAGACCAGGGTCAAAGAACACCAAGCCCGACTCTCTCTCTCGCATGTTCAGTGCCCCGGAGAGGGAGGTTTCAACTGACACCATCCTGCCCAGGGGCGTGGTGGTGGCTTCCCTCTCTTGGGACATCGAGAGAGAGGTTCTGGGTGCTGTACGAGAGTGTCAGATACCTAGAGGGACTCCAGCGGGCAAACTATTTGTTCCCCAGTCACTGCGCTCCAAAGTTATCCAGTGGGGTCACTCATCCAGGCTGGCCTGTCACCCAGGAGTCAGGAGATCTCTGGCTACTATCCGTCAAAGATTTTGGTGGCCCTCCATGGCCAAGGATGTCAGGCGGTTTGTGTTTGCCTGCCCTATTTGTGCCCAAAACAAGAGTGCCAATTCCCCTCCTGTTGGTCTGCTCCGCCCCTTACCCATCCCTTCCCGTCCCTGGTCACACTTAGCCCTTGACTTTGTCACTGGCCTACCTGAATCGAAGGGCAACACCGTCATTCTCACGGTGGTGGACCGCTTCTCTAAAGCGGCTCATTTCATTCCTCTCCCAAAACTCCCCTCTGCCAAGGAGACTGCTCAGGTGGTGGTTGATCACGTGTTCCGGATTCATGGTCTTCCGGTAGATGTGGTCTCCGATAGGGGCCCCCAATTCGTCTCCAGGTTTTGGAAGGAATTTTGCCGACAGATCGGGGCCTCTACGAGTCTGTCTTCAGGATTCCATCCCCAGACCAACGGGCAGTCTGAGCGGGCAAACCAGGATTTGGAACGTACTCTCCGCTGTCTGACATCCAATAATCCTAGCTCCTGGTGCCAACAACTATCCTGGGTCGAGTATGCCCATAATACTCTACCAGTTTCTGCTACGGGTATGTCGCCATTTCAATGCTGTCTTGGCTATCAACCTCCTCTGTTCCCCTCACAGGAACCCGAAGCTGCGGTCCCGTCTGCCTTGGCTTTTGTTCAACGGTGTCGTCGCACCTGGAGGAAAGCTAAGGAAGCCTTGGCCCAGGCTAGGAGACGGACCAAAGCAGCGGCTGATCGTCATCGGACTCCAGCTCCCCACTATGTTTGTGGTCAACGGGTATGGCTTTCCACCAAGGACCTGCCTCTCAGGGTAGCCTCACGCAAGCTGGCACCCAGGTTCATTGGGCCATACCGGATCACTAAAGTGCTGAGTCCTGTGGCTGTTCAGCTCAAGCTACCTCATACGCTTGGTCGGGTACACCCAGTTTTTCATGTCTCTAGGGTTAAACCTGTGTTTTCCTCCCCCCTTGTTCCCTCTATTCCTACCCCTCCCCCTCCCCGTCTAGTGGATGGTTCTCCAGTTTACACTGTCAGGAGGTTACTGGAGGTCAGACGAAGGGGTAGGGGCGTTCAATACCTGGTGGACTGGGAGGGCTATGGACCAGAGGAGAGGAGTTGGGTCCCAGCCCGGGACATTCTGGACCAGACGCTGATTGCGGACTTCCGTCGGAGACGAGGTGAGCCCCCCCAGGGT
Source organism: Danio rerio (assembly GCF_052040795.2). Taxonomy (NCBI): domain Eukaryota; kingdom Metazoa; phylum Chordata; class Actinopteri; order Cypriniformes; family Danionidae; genus Danio; species Danio rerio. The sequence goes on from NC_141024.2 coordinate 9,011,413, forward strand.
ACGCCCGGTGGCGACCATGGAGGGGGGGGTACTGTCAGGTCCTCTGTCTGATCACCTGGGTTTGTTTGTGTTTTGCACTTGTTTACATGTATTTCAGCACGTGTGGTGTTTTGATCGCTCTCTCATTACATACTTGCTTTGACACATCTCCTCCCATCTTCCCACTCATCCCTATTATTCAATTAAACCAATTTCACTCACCTGTCTTCCCGTAATTTTCCCTCTATTTAAAGCGCTCTCCTCGTGTTGTCATTTGTCAGATCGTTGTCGTTTGGTTGTGGTCAGCGTGCACTGTTTCACTAGTCCAGTCCAGTCAGTTCCTGTTGTCTCGAGCCCGTCTTCTGGTTGGTTTTTCCTTTTATTTTATTTCTTCATTTTTTGACCCCTCTCTGTCATCTGCAGGACCTGTTTCTGTTTTGTTTATCCGCCGTGGTTGGCCGATTGTCTCCGATCCCCGGCTTCAATATTCCCTCCCGTCACCTGCTCCACTCTTCTTCTCCCTCTCGGCTCTGCCGCCCGCCGGATCCAGTATACCGCTGTATCGCCCCCTGCCGAGTGAACTTGAAATTACACCCTGAAAGACATTTTGTCCCTTCTACGGAGCGGTTTCTGTTGACAGTTTTTTTAGCTCTTTCTTCTGAGCAACCTTGAAGTTTGTTTTCGTTTCATTTTGTTAATTTTATTTGCCTGAGTCCCTTTAAAGATCCCAGTAATAATTATATCCTCTTCGGAGCAGTTTTTGTTGAACTTTTTATTTTTTTATAAATTTTTGATTAGAATTTTTCTCCCTGTGCTTAAGCCCAATAGGGTCATTTTTGTCACTAATAAATTCTGAAAGAGACCTGCACTTGTGTCCGTTCTGTTTCCTGACATATGTATGTAGACGTAACATTCTGAAGTGCATTTAGTTATTGCTCTGCAGGCACACAACGTCATAAGACATCAACATTATGTTAGATTTAGATTGTGATGTCAGGTGACCACAGTTCAATGTCTAGCCAGCGTCTAAGTACGTTATTTTGATGTCCAATAATGACGTCAAATGACGTTGATATTTGGTTGACTTTAGGTTGTGTTGGAAAGTGACCAAAATCCAACGTCGAGCCAACATCTTAAACCAACGTCACATTGATGTCAAATACTGACATTTATTTCTCAGGTTTGGCAACCAAAATCCAACCTGTGAAAGACGTCATACTGGTAACGTCACCATAACGTCAAGCTGTAACATCATTATACATTGATATTTGATTGGTTTTAAGTTGGACGTTGGCCTGATCTTGAGTTCTGATGTCAACATGATTTTCATTTCCAAACAAAAAGCTACGTCTCCACGACACTCAGGTACAACGTCATTCTAACGCCATATTGAAGTCTTGTACCTGCTGGGTGTTTCGGTTGCCATACAGTAAACATCTGTCATCTTGTCATCAGTGACATGCATCTAAACAGTCTCTGGGTCAATGCGTGTAAAAATGTTGGACATCTTCTTGGACACTTTTAATGCTTCCAAACAGTTTGCTTCAATTATAAATCGGCCATGTCTTGAGGTTGTTCATTATGATGCCATTTATGTAATTAGTTACTTTACACCACTGGAACTATCCCTTTAAAATTCATTAGCTATCAGTGTCAGAAAGAAATGGTAGATAGAATGAAAGAATTTGGACAGCATAACTTCAACATAATTGGGAAACTCATAGACTTGCTGTCACGTGTCTCTGTGTCAGACTTTATTTAGAAACTTTTGGAGTTGTGCTGTCACGTAACTGTGCTGGATATCTGCATGTGGTCTTTCTGTGCACGAACAAACAGACGGCCAGGAGGCAGTTGGACATGCACACATCTGTTGTCTGTCGTCAGGCAGAACTCTCCTTCTGTTTCAGCAGTCAGCTCGCTTTCATTTAGCTTTTTGTGCAATTTGTTTGTTGCGGTAGACGTTAGACATCACTAAGAGGAAAGGAAATATCTGCAGTGCCGGTCATTTGTTTATGGCTAAATTACCTATTTTGCAGTTTTGAGTACTTTGTCATGCTCAGATACAGACTCTGGCCAGATACTCGGTATGTTTACCAACAGCCAAATAGCTATCTGGCCAGTGATTTAGTATGTTTACATTCTGCTAGTGATATATAGCAACCACTTCTCAACTCTTTGATTGCTGATGGATAAAATCAAGGGCCACGTTAAAATATTTGTACGCATTATTTTATTGAAAGGAGGTCTCTTTTAGGAAATACAATTGCAAAAAGCATTGCATAAAAACAAAAGTAGATGTTTTGGTGTATGAAATGCGTATAGTGTGCGTGATACACATTTATTCATTAGCACAGTAACAATTAAGAATAGAGTAAATGGTATTTTCCTTATTGTTATTTTTTTCGTGATTTATTTTTTAATAATGGCCAGACTGGCTCAAGCTAGTAGAAAGGGAACAGTAACTCAAATAACCACTCGTTACAACCGGGGTATGCGGAAGAGCATCTCTGAATGCACAACACGTCCAACCTTGAGGCAGATGGGCTACAGCAGCAGAAGAACCACTTCTGTCAGCTAAGAACAGGAAACTGAGGCTACAATTCACACAGGCTCACCTAAATTGGACAATAGAAGATTGGATAAACATTGCCTGGTCTGATGAGTCTCGATTTCTGCTGAGACATTTGGATGGTTGGGTCAAAATTTGGTGCTAAAAACGTGAATGCATAGATCTATCCTGGCTTATATCAAATGTTCAGGCTGGTGGTGGTGGTGTAATGGTGTGGGGGATATTTTCTTGGCACACTTTGGACACATTAGTACCGATTGACCATTGTGTCAACGCCACAGCCTACCTGAGTATTGTTGCTGACCATGTTCATCCCTTTATGACCAGTGTACACATTTTTTGATGGCTACTTCCAGCAGGATAACGCACCATGTCATAAAGAGTGAATCATCTCAGACTGGTTTCTTGAACATGACAATGAGTTCACTGTATTTAAAGGGCCTCCACAGCCACCAGATCTAAATCCAATAGTGCACCTTTGGGATGTGGTGGAGCTTTAGATTCGCATCATGGATGTGCAGCCATCAAATATGCAGCAACAGCATGATGCTATCATGTCAATATGGACCAGAATCTCTGAGGAATGTTTCCAGTTTCTTGTTGAATCTGTGCCATGAAGGATTAAGGCAGTTCTGAAGGAAAAATGAGGTTCAACCCGGTACTAGTAAGGTGTATCTAATAAAGTGGCTGGTGAGTGTAGATTGAAGGCAAAACTGGACAAATGCTACTTAAAGGTAAAAAATATATATATAAAAAAACTGAATAAAAAATGTAATAAAGATAATGAAAATGAAATATTGTTAAAATAGCTAACTGACATTTTTGGTAGATGAAGAAACCATTTAAACAATCTACAGCAATGTTTTCCATTGTAAACATGCGATTAAATGCATTTGGCCAACCTGCAAAAAGCGCCACCTACTGGTATTTTCCTTAACAGGTCAAGCAGGAAATGTATTAATTCTGAAAACAATTTATTTGTTTTTCAGTTACTTTTTCACGGCTGTGAGTTGCATTAAGTTTTAGTTTTTCATATTTGTTATATTCAGTTTTTACGAAAATGTGATTTGACCAATCATTTTAGTCTCCGTTTTAGATTTAGTTTATGAAAATAACCTTGGCTTGGAGGAGGAAGGCGAGAGCTGGGATCTCATCTGGAGGTGTGAGTTTGGAGGAGCTGATGATGAAGTGTGGGAGCGAGTGATGAATGTGTGTCAGAATTAAGAGAGCCTCGGGGAGCAGGATGGATCAGACCGGCCATGGCCTTGGGCTTTCTCTCAGAGCTAATCTTTTTCAGAGAGAGAGAGAGTAAGAGAAGGACAGATGCTTCGAGCAGAGCACTTTATTTTTCATTTTTGTGTGTTTATTAGGCCTTGCCACTTTTGCTTTGAGCTGTTTTTCTTTTACTCAAACACTCGCCAACTTTTTTCATTACTACAGTGGCCTCAAAAATGTTTCGAGACACTCAAGCTGCTCTTGAAGGTGTTTGAACGTCCTTGAAATTTCGTGAAGTTTCACAAGTAGCATTTATTCTATTTTATTAAATAGCTCAAGCAACAATAGAATTGTACTGTGCTCTCAAACCTTTTAAACTTATAAAAACATGTGGTCATGTGTATACATGTTATTATTGAAACATGGCCCCTGTCAATTAAAAAAAAACAGTTCTACGTCACGTTGCAGTGCGCCTCAAACTCACTGGGATTTGGGTCCTATTTTAACATCAGGAGACTTTTTAAAGAGAGACTTGTGTTTATATTAATCCAATATGACTGTGGATGCACTATACTTACACACAGTTCTGTCCAAACAGCTTACAAAATTAGATTTTCATCATGGGTGTCCTATAAGTTTTGTTAAGAGAGAGAAAGAGTTAAAAAAAAAGCAAATGAGAAGTTTCTTATTGTCATATAGCTGCAAATGTTGACATGATTTTCATTAACTATAATAACCCAGTTATAAACAATTCAATACTTTCCACCTGAATGGGGACTTATTCTTATCTCCATATGTCAGGCACGTGCACACATAGGGCTCAACCTGTGCAGTGCACATGCCCTTTTTAGTCTTGGATAGAAAGTGCCCCCGCGACGCAGCACACCCTCGGTACGCGCCCTTCAGTACGCGCGCGACAACACCCCAACAAACAAACAGCCCACCCCCACCCCCACCCCCCCCCCATTCTTCAAAAAATTTATCCTGCACATGCACTTTGGACGGTCTCTGCACTGGCCTGCCATATGTCATTAGTTCATTTGCTCTCTAATTTGCTCACTCTTGCTAACTCTATGGTTAGGTTATCAGCTATATTGAAAATATTATCTCAGTTCCAATGTGCATGAATGTCACCAAAAGATGAAAGCTCTAATGTATTAATGTGCTCCTTTCAGGTGTGCAAAGCCATCTTTCCCTGAAGTCTTTCCTATTGACGGACAAGCTGTTCAACCAATAAAGGTAAAATCCTTCTTTTTTCCTCAAAGTATAGCATACTTGCCAGAAAAAATGCCACTATATGCTGATATCCTACTATGCTAATATAAAACTAAGTCAGTATGAGGAGAACTGACTGGCATCCATTAAAAATCACTTTGACATCAATGATTTTTGTCAAAAATTGTTGCCCAAATTGCTCTGTAAATTACAGCTGCCATTTGCTTTGGTAATTTTGGTCGTGTTATAACACTGCTTTATTAATCCCATATTTAAATCAGTCCTCCTTTAATCACTCTTAAGAGAATTCAGTCTGGGGTTTGTCAGATAAAAGTGTGTCTGTGTGTGTGTGAGTTTGTGCGTCTTTATGTGTGTGCATCTTGTTTGTGGATCTTTGTGGGTGCATGTATGTGTGTGCGCTTGCCCTTCTGTCTGTGCCCGGCACTTGAGGAAATCATGGGTTTGTTCTCTCAGGGACGACACACACTGTTAGTGCGTTTGCAGCGTGTTCTGTCAGAAAAAGGTGTTCTGATCGGACATAGTCTTCACAGTGGGAAATAACAGCGTGAGAGAGAAGCGGAGAGACAGAGCGAGCAAGAGAGGAGGAGGAGGAGAGAGAAAAAAACAGAAGCAGTGGGTGTTTGGAGAAAAGTCACCTTGACGGCTCTATTTAAAAAGAAGCGTTCAGAGGACCTTGGGTATTGAGCAGTTTTAGTCTAATTGTTTTTCACAGAAAGAGCTCGGCTGGAAAAAACACAAGGGAGGGCTTACGTGAGACAGAGAGAGGGAGGAAGAGAGAATCACACAGTTTTGTTCATGTCCTGCATTTATACTGAGCCGCAGGAAGGGTCTGAGACCCCGAGGAGCACACCGGTAAAGGTCAGCACCTTCAAAAGGACGGTCAGCTGCTGAAGACGCACGAAGTACAATTACATGCCGTATAAAAGTTCAAACTAAATGACTAATTTGTCTTTTTAAAATGTCACAAACGCGTTAGTGCAGTGATTCTCAACCTCATTTGACTCCAAAGTCCAACCGTTGTCAAACACAAATACAGATTGCTTTCTATTAACAGAAACCTGGAGAGTCGCATTAAATTGACCTCAGTTCATGATTCTGGAAGTTTTAAGAACTGCACTTACATTAATGCAGATAAAATATTGTGGAAATTCTGTTTGACTATTTGTTTTACTCTTTTTTTATTCAATTGTTTTCCATTAGATTGTTTTAACAAATCAATTAACATTCATCCTCTATGCTCAGACAATAAACTTGTCCCCACAAGTATAGCAGTGCAAGTATTTTTGGCCATATTTTTTGTACCTATGAGCAAAAGAGCTCGTAAATCTTATATATAATTATTGAGTGTTTAGAAAACGTAAAAATGAAAAATGTTTCCTGTGAGGGTTTAGTTTGGAGATGGGTGTGGGGCATAATATACAATATTTACTGTAAAAAAATAAATAAATCTGTCCCATAAAGTCCCCTTAAAGGTAGGTGTGCATGTGTGTGAGTGTGTTTTCATACATTTGGAAAAGCAAAGTAGCACCTATCTTGCTCACTGTAAAAAATAAAAGTTGAGTTAACTTAAAATATTAATGCAGCCGTCTGCAAAGAAATTATTAGTTTATTAAGCTTTAGTGGTTGAAGTTGAACCAAATTATTTTTTAAGTTGTCTGAAATCGCTGGTTTTAGTCGAGTATACTTTATTGAATAATTTGGCACAACTTCAACCACTGAAGCTTAATAAACTCAAAATTTCTTTGCAGCCAGTTGCTTGAATATTTTAAGTTAACTCAACTTTTTATTTTTTATTTTTACAGTTGTTAACACTCAAGTGAAGAAATCAAAAGTCAAAGTCTCCTCAACTAAATTTTTTACTTTCATTGAACAAACAGTTCCAAACGTGCAGTTAAATCATTTTCATGAGTAAATTCAACTCTAATTTACTCATAAATTACGAATAAATTCAAAATATGTCCACCTAACTTACAGTTTTAAACTGAGTTAACAATTTTTAAGCTGGGTTTTTAAGACATTAGGACAGTAAATGAGGAGGAAAAAGAATTTGAACTCTAAATTATCCAATCCATTTATCTGACAATGAATATCAGACATTACAAATCTCAGCGGAATTTAAAAATAAATCTCTACCATCTTTTACAAAGAGACGAGCAAAATGAAAGTAAAGGGGAGAGGAAGGAAAGTAAATGTGATGGAAAGATCTACCTAAAAGCAGCTGTGGTCAAGCATGCTGAAACGATTGTATGCAAATAGATAAATAGGTGCAGCATAACAATGGAAAAGCAAACGCAAGATTGTGTTCATGTGCTCCTGTTTGTGTCATCTTGTTTTTTTGCAAACCGACTAAACCGATCAAGGTTCACTTGATCCTATGTTTCATGGGTCATGTGTTTTAGGACATGTTGGCACTCAGGATATGTTATTAACATCCATCTCTGGTGATTTGATCACATGAGTTCAGCCAAGACATTGCTGTTTACACCTAGTAGCGACATGCTTCTGCAATGGGTCTCCTCTGAGCATGTGTGATCAGATTTCAAAGACATGCTCTGTAATTCTGTGGTCACATACATCATGTACTATGTCAACATTTCAATGCATGCTGCTAAAACACAAATGCAGGAAAAATAAACTGGAAATCACCACACCGTCCTCCAAAATACTTAATAGATAACATTGCAAAACAAAATGTGGTCACACTTTATTTTGATGGTACATTTGTTGATTTTAAGTTACATTGAATCTACTTGCCAATTAATTCTCATTAAATAGACTAGTTAGCTTGGGGATAAGTTGGGGTGTAAGTTGACATGTACTTACAAAGTTTCTTATAGTCAGTTGAACGTCTGTATTGTCAGTATCAACAGATATTAAGCAGACAGTCTATTGATACTGTCCATCAAATGGACCATCAAAATAAAGTGTTACCCAAAATGTTGCATCTATGTTAAACAATCTTCTGCATTAAAGAGTTAGTTTTCCTTTAAATTAATATTCTGTAACCCTTCACTCACGCTCATATTGTTCTAAAACTATAAGACTGTAGGTATGTAAACCTACACAAATTAATCTTCATTATTTTTGGAATGACTTATCATGACAGGCATACATTTTAATAAAGCCATTTCACTGTAGTTTTCTTTATTTTTAATTATCAAATGATGACAAATCTGTGATGAAAACCAGTATATTTTGAGGTAATCTCCTCTTGTAATTCACATATTTAAATATCAGCTCTTCCTACAGTTTTAGATTAGCTTGCCGCTTGTTTGGTGCGGTGATATTGTGTAGTTTGGATGCATCGTATCGTGGTTTATGTGACCAGATCACAAAACATGATGTTCTCTCTTTGAACATTATCCCCATTCACTTGTGCCAATCCCGAACGCTTTCCATATCTGCCCAAGGCATCCGTCATAAAGCCTCAGCATGCCTCTCCAGTGTCCACAGCGGATCTCTTCTGTTTACAACAAGCTTTTCCCATATGCTTCCAGCCACAGGGGGCTGATGACAGTGCGTAGGCTGCAGGACAGACAAGTGTCCTGCCTCCCCTTAGCGTGAAATCAGCAGACTCCACGGAGCCGCTGACATTGGTCATGGAGGGATTGCTGGGAATGAGGACGTGTGTGGGGGGTCAGGTGGACAACAGGTGCCATGCGACCCATAATCCTGTGTTATTTCACTTTAACGTCTCTGTTTCTCTTTGGGCTGACTTTTAAAGCAGGGAGATTGGCGTCACCCTGGAGCTGGCCCAAAGCCGGGGCTCATTAGCACCTGGTTCTCCCCTGACCTGGAGCTCCTTCAGCAGGGGAACCAGCCATCCTGATCCCCTTGTGGCCTAAAGTGCTAAACACGCATTTCTATCTTCTCGATGAAACTGCGGAAATATGTCAGCAATAATAGATTTGGACTAAATCAGGGGCATTTGGATCGTTTGCATGATTGCATAACGTATTTTTTGAGTGTTTTAGGAGGTTTTGCTTTAGAGACGAGATATTCTGCTTAAGGATAATATAGCAACTGATATAAAAAATCTACACAGTTTTATCTAAATATATGTGAACAACAAAAGGTGGTGCATGGATATTATATTAAAATTAACCTTATGTTGTTACTTGTAAGATAAATACAGAAAAAAATATTGTCATTTACTTTAAATAAGAACTAAAATGAAATGCAGATTGATTGAAAACATTCAGACCAGGGTTGTCAAACTCAGTTCCTGGAGGGCCGCAGCCCTGCACAGTTTAGTTCCAACCCTACTTCAATACACTTACCTAGAGGTTTCAAACAAGCCTGATGGTCTCAATTAGTTTGATCAGGTGTGTTTAATTAGGGTTAAAGCTAAACTGTGCAGAGCTCTGGCCCTCCAGGAACTGAGTTTGACACCCCTGGTCTACAGTACATGCTTTCAATCGATCTGCATTTAATGTGAATTCTTATTTTAATTACATGTGTTTGACACAAGTAATGTAGACCCTTTTAAAAACAGTTCATACTTTTAACTATTCACAACTATTCCAAAATATTCACCAGAGATACCTTTTAGGATTTGAAATAAAATCTGAAATCATTTCTTCATTCATTCATTTTTTATACGACTTTGTCCCTTATTTGTTTGGGGTCACCATAGTGGAATGAACCGCCAACTATTCTGGCATATGTTTTATGCAGCGGATGCTCTTTCAGCTCCAACTAAGTACTGGGAAACCTTTCAGAAATCAACTAGAATATATAAAAAAATTAACTAAATTTTAAGGCATAAAGTTAAAGTTAAACATACTAAAATCACGAAAATTGAACTGAAAAACAAATCAGATGCATTGACTAAAGCACCATAACATAAATATGAAATATAAATATTAAAGCAAATTCAAAATGTTCATTCATTCATTTTCCTTCGGCTTAGTCCCTTATTTATTAGGGTTTGCCACAGCAGAATGAACCATCAACTATTCCAGCATATGTTTTATGCAACGGATGCCCTTTCAGCCGCAGATGGAAACAGCTATACACACTCACATTCACACATACTTTGGCCAGTTTTTGTTTAACCAAATCATTTATTGACCTTGTTCTTCAATTCTGAAGTGCGCTTGATTTTGTGATTGATTTAGAACTTCAGATTCAGCTGCCTATGGGAGAAATCACTTGGAATAATAAATCACAGTAAATGGTTAAACTACTTGCTCTGCAAACAAGTGTTTGCATGATTATACCGACAAAGCAAAATTACATAATAAAAAAATATCAGTTTGCAACATCAAGCAGCAGAACGAGCTGTTTTTAATGTCTAAAAATGAATGGAAGTGAATGAGACCAGAGGTCTCGAGCCAAAAAGATTTAAATGGCAGTGCCCAGTTGTACGCAAAGATTAAGGTAAATAACGCATGCCTTTGGACTGTGAGGGAAACCGGAGCACCCGGAGAAAACCCACGTCAATACGGGGAGAACATCAAACATCAAACTCCACACAGTAATGACAACTAATCCAGTTGGGATTCAAACTAGCGACCTTCTTGCTGTGAAGCGACTGTTCTAACCATTGAGCCACCCTGACATCACATTCAAAATAATATTAAATACAAATAAAAAATATAAAAATGCTATTTAAATTATACACCAATTTATATTTGTTTTATAATGCAAATATGGTGGTGAATTGATCTTTTAAGCCTAGTGGCAATATCTTCAGAAAAGGACTGAAGTCGTATTCAGTACCAACTTACTTTATAGTCTAAGATTTGATTCTTAAATTTAAATCCACATTAATTCTTTAAAAAATAACAAAATAAATTGTATTTATTCCTCACACCCGAAGCACTAATACTTCTCCATAAATCATAACTCAACTAACATAACTTTTTTTCTCAAAACAAGAGTGTTGCATACACAGTGAGTGTGTCAGGACTGGAGCCACCCTTCTCAACATGCGGTGGCATTTTGAGATGCTGCTCAGTTCTTGTTTTTTTTTTTTTTATTCCTGCAATACATTCTGTGGTGACTTCAACTCAGGTCACGGCACACTGAGCTCTTTCAGCATCTCGGAGAGAAAGTTTAGCATAGGCCGTGTGGAGAGGAGCGCTCTGGAACATGAGTGTGCCAGCGAGCGTGACTGAGACTGACAGCTTGATTTATGGCGTGGCTATAAGTAGCCGCGACGTCGGCTGCCTTCAGCGGGGTGGAGTCCCTGCAGACACCTAACGCTGGCTTCTTGTGCCACTGAAGCACAACCCCCTGACAAAATACTCTGTATGTGTGTGTGTGTGTGCGCTTGAGGCGGATGAGCAACAGTCCTCAGCCAAGATGCCAAATCTGCATGTTTATCTGGTCTAGTGCCAGCCGCTAATCAATTAAAACCCTGCGGTCCCCGAGGGAAGATGGAAGAGAAAAGCTAATGATTCCTCAGGCTCCCCAGAGTGATAGATAGATAGATAGATAGATAGATAGATAGATAGATAGATAGATAGATAGATAGATAGATAGATAGATAGATAGATAGATAGACAGACAGACAGACAGACAGACAGACAGACAGACAGACAGACAGACAGACAGACAGACAGACAGACAGACAGACAGACGCATTGACAGATATTCCTATTTGATACCTAAAGTTAGATATGTAGACAGATACATGGACAAACAGATGGGTGGACAGATAGACTGATAGAAGGATTGACAGAATGAAAGACAGTAGTCGTCTAAGTAGTTGTTAGTTGTCAGAACAGCAGTAAGAGTGATGTTGGTGTATAAAGTGTAGAGCACAGAGCTGTTTTCCTCCGCTGACGAGTCTCAGAGTGAGAGCGCTTCCTCTCAGGCGTATTGTCCACTGCTGTGGGAGGCTTGTGTGACCTGTGTGGCAGTCGTCTCATTGGCTCGCCGTTGTCATGGGGACGTGTCTAGGCTGAGGTGCTAGTGGATGGACTGATTTTCTTTTCTTTTTCCCTCTTTTTTTTTTTGTTGTTGCTTTGAGCAGGTGCTCAGCATCTTCCTCCAGCTCTGAAAGCAACCGCACATCCCTCATTAGACATTCAGAATCTAATTACACGTATCTCCGTTCTCATCAAGCCCAGCTATCTTTTCCCCTCATAAAATCTCCAGAATCATCTACATCCCCTCTGCCACATCAACAAAAAAAGAGGTGTGTGAGGAGGGGGGACATGATGGTGGCGGTCTTTGATCTGATAGAAGGCCCCTGCAGGGATGGAAGCCTGGGCTGGTGCCAGAGCCCCTCTTGGCTGACAGTCTCCTCTGCTGGTTGGCAGCTTGAAGGCTTTGGTGATTAATTCTGCTGGGAGGATGAAAGCGGCTCTAGCCAGCGGCTCCCTGCCTCAGAAGGCCAGGGACGTGGTCTGAGCCCAGCCCAGTGCGGACCAGCCCAGCCGTGTCTTTCGCTGTCTGGCCAGCTGCCCGTCTGCCTGCCTGCCTGCTGCCTCAGGACCAACCACGGCAGGTGATGGACTGGGGAGAGTGATGTGTGGAGGGAAAAGGGGAGGGTGGAGGAGACACTGATCCATATTGAACAAGCTTCTCTTTTTGTTTCACCCCCTTTTTCTCTCTGTTATATTAGCCAGCATCTTTTATGTTGTGCCGCTATGCCATGATAATCCCCTGAGACGGTTGCAGCGCCCTGTTTCGAGCTGGATGTAAGGCACCGCTGACAGCCACACTGCACCAGCACTGAAGCAAAACCCTTAAATATTAAAAATGCTTGGTGATTTATAAAATGGAAGTCAGTGTCTTTAAGCACTTTTAGAGTCGAAAATAAGATATACAGGCAAAATCTAATTAATACCTATGGCTATGGATGGATGGATGGATGGATGGATGGATGGATGGACGGATAGATGATTGGATGGATAGATAGATAGATAGATAGATAGATAGATAGATAGATAGACAGACAGACAGACAGACAGACAGACAGACAGACAGATAGACAGATAGATAGATAGATAGATAGATAGATAGATAGATAGATAGATAGATAGATAGATAGATAGATAGATAGATAGATAGATAGATAGATAGATAGATAGATTTAATGTCTTCTCAGGATCCACGGGTGTTAATTTTCTTTTGCTTTTATATGGAACGATAATCCCCTGAGATGCTGCAGCGCCCTGTTTCAAGGCACCGCTGACAGCCACACTGCACCAGCAGCGAAGCAAACCCTGGAGATAGAAAGTAAGAGAAAGGGGCTTTGTGACAGATGCAGAGGTGGAAAAAGAATGCAAAGTCGCTTCAATAATCCTGTGCACTTTTTCTGAAATCTTCACCTGGGGTTTTGCTGTTGTGGGTGGTGCCTGGGCTCTTTACAGCTCCGCCTCCTGTGTGTTGTGCATGTAAGCTCCGCCTTTTCTGGAAGGGACTGAAATGGGGCCGACAGCTGGGGTTGCTAGCACAGTTGTACACATGTGTGGAGATTTCAGCTGCGCTTACAGTAAAATGCAAGAGTGTGCATGTTTGTTTGAGTGTGCAACCTTGATTCGGGGAAGGTTTTTGTAAAAGCATTACGCTGCTCAGAAATTTGAGGTCAGCACTAACATGAAAATGTTAGTCAATTCAAAAAAAATTAATATGCTGTTTATTTACTCACTCTCAGGCCACTCCAGATGTAGGTGATTTTTTTTCTTCAGTATAATTTTACATTTGTAGCTGAAACTGTGCTTGTTGTGACATATTAAATGCAAGTCAGAACTTTTAGAGTTGAAAAAGCATATATGTGCCAAATTAAATGAATACCTATGGCTCTTTACAATACAAGGTCTTATAAAGTGCAATGATTATCTAATTTTTAACTGTATTTTTATTTTTCAAATCATACTCATTGATTGATATGTACCCCTATAAACATTTCTGGAGATCCCGAAATATGTCCCAGAAGCTACGTTTTTTTTTTTTTTTTTTTTTTTTTTTTGCAGTTTTTGTTTCGAATCCACCAGAGGCCGCTGTGTACGCTTTTTCAGATCTCAAATTTTTCTCTCAAGTGCCGTTCTCACTTAAATCCACTAGAGTCCGCTGTCGACTGACAACCTATACAACCCACCCACCACCTTCCCCAAAACTCAACCGATAGTGCTTTCAAAAGCACAGATTGAGCCGCCCACCACCTTCCCTAAACCCAACCGACAGTGTTTTCAAAAGCATACCAGAAAAAGAAAAGCCCTCGCAGCTGCCTGGATTTTACCACATTCTCACCCTGTTATTTACCTTCATTAGTAAATAAAAGTTTAATTTGTCATTTATTTTTTTGCCTTTTGTTTTTCCTGAAGCCGTTCGTCATCGTGGTCAACTCCTCTCTGTGTCTCAAGTCCGCCGACATACATGGCGAGCCACTGGGGCGAACTAGTAACAGCAGATAAGCCGTCCACATGGAGGTAAGCGGTCAGCTGGTAGTGCGAAAAGAAACAGAAGCCGTCAGCAGCGTCATACCACCCCATAGCATTCGTTTTAAAGACGAAATGCAGCCATACAGACTTCTGGTTGCATAATTCGCGACCTCCAGAAATGTACATGGGGTTACTTTTCAGGCACATGCACCGATAGGGCTCAACCAGTGCAGTGCACATGCCCTTTTTTTCTCTTGGATAAAAAGTACACCTCAAAAATGAATGAAAGTGGCCCCCTGGTCTTCAGTTCGCGATCGCCACCCACCCTCTCTCCCCATTCCCCTACCCCCTTGGAAAGACTCTGCAAGTTCCTGGTACATTTGTTATTTAAAAAAAAAAAAAATATATATATATATATATATATATATATATATATATATATATATATATATATATATATATATATATATATATATATATATATATTTAATCTATCGTCAGGATTCATTGGTGTTTATTTTGTTTTGCTTGTATATTTTTTTTACTCTAAAAGTGCTGAAATCCACTCACTTATTTTTTTGTTTTAGCCTGAGGATGAATCAATTAACAGGAAATAAACACCTTCCAGCACTCTGAGAGTCACAAAAAATCATATAAATGAAGTATATAAATTAATCATACAAATTAAAATGAATACCAGCAGCACTTACGAAGCAAACTGATTTATCTGTGCAAAAAATTCAACAGTATTTACAATATTATTACCTTTAATGTGTCATAAAGAACCATGGGTGTTTATTTTGTTCATATATTCAATCATTTTCCTTTGGCTTAGTCTCTATTTTAGAGGTTGCCACAGCGGAATGAACCGCCAACTATTCCAGCATATGTGTTACACAGCGGACGCCCTTCCAGCCCCAATCCAGTATTGGAAAACACACTGAATCAAACACACACATACACTATGGACCGTTTAGTTTATTCAACTGTACCGCATGTCTTTGGACTTGTGGGGGAAACCAGTGCACCCCGAGGAAACCCACACAAACACAGGGAGAACATGCAAACTCCACACAGAATTTCCAAATGACCCAGCCGGCACTCAAGCCAGCAACCTTCTTGCTGTAAGGCGACAGTGCTAACCACTGAGAAACTTTTATTTCGAATCACAGTTTCAGCTAAAAACCTTCTTGCTTAAGAAACAAAGATGGCCTGAGGAAGAATTAACAGCCAGTTTTTATTTACAGTAAATAAAGTTAGTTGCTCACTTTTAGTTGCTCCCCGTGCAGCACATGATTCAATCAAAAGACTGAGACACTAATTAGACCCTGACTCTGTTCAATCCATTTAGCTAATCATTGAATCTAGCTTTACAACAAGGCCCTTTTGACCAGTCCATTCCTTGAATTTCTTGCATGTAATGGGTGTTTCTCAGAGTTGCATAACTGTGCCTCCAGGACACTTGTTTGTGTGTGTTCACTGTACCATAAACACACTTTACAGTAAAAGGCAGTAAATATACAGCCCTGGAGAGAATTAAATCCACACAGACCGTATTACCTCTGACCTCCAACCCAATATCAGTATATCTGACTCAAAATCAGAGGAAGCCTGTTATCTAAATCTGTGCATATATATAAGTCTTCGATTGTGAATATTTGGGCTTTGCCGTCTGCTCATTATCCAGAGATTTGAATTTAGCACACAACCCACTGCTGATTATTAATCTTCTTACTAGCAGATTATCATCAGGAAGCCGTTATGAACAGATGCTCACTTTAGATGTCTGAAATTTAACACAATATCTGGGTTTGAGAAACATAAATTGTGGTAACACCAACATAGGCTCGTTCTGAAAACGTAGCCCTATATACGTTTCTGGAGATCGCGAATTATGTAGCCAGAGCTACCTATGGCTGCATTTTGTCTATAAAGCGAACGCTACGGGGTGGTCAGTGGCGTAGCGGACGGGCCCGCAGGGCACGCACCGCGTGGGGGCCCCGCGTGATTAGGGGGCCCCACGTCGTCGCGATTTTCAATAATAAAAAATCCAGGAACCGCAATAATCAAACTCTTGGGAACAACTGTGGACGGAACCAAAGTTCACAGGTCTGTGTTCTCTGAACACCTCTCAAGCGGTGGACTACTTCATTCTGATTGCTTGCCGCCGAACCGCGTCATAGCCAATGAAGACGCGCCGCTGTTTCTCGCCGCCAGTTCTCGTTAAAAATGAATGACTTCTGGCTACTTTGACGCTCTCGCCGCTTTCGGTTTGTGATCGCTCCTCAGTTTGTGAAGGATTCCCCGCGTTGTCGCTCCACTCCGCCTCCATTCCCCGCTCCTCAATTTGTGACAGATATATACACTAGATATTGTATAGGGACCCTGAGCATGCGTCAGTAGCGCCGACACATTGGTACAGTGCTCCCAGGACAAATGTCATTCAACCGCACTAGTCAAGTGTTATTACAAAGCACAAAGGCAGAACATTTCATAGGTAAGATTAGGTTTTTTACGTTTTTGTATGTTCTGAAATTTGTGCTAAACAGGTTATTGATGATAATACAGTCACTTACTGCATTCAGCATAAGGCAAAGTAGCTCCAATTCGCACTAAATACTCGGCTTATGCTAGCTTTGTTTAATAAAATCAGCAAACAATTCAAAATAAATACATGACAACGAGATGCTGCGCTGCCAGAAACTTGTATTATTGTCGGCTAGTGAACGAGTCGTTCATAACGGAGATTCATTCACAAACGAATCGCTCCCTCCGTCAGTATGAGAAGTGAAAGCAGAAGAGGAGGTGTGTTTCAGGACAGGATTGGATCAGATTTAACAGGGAGGGTGGATAGTACATTTCTGTACACACAAACACAAGCTTTTTGTCAAGAATGCCCGTGCGATCAGTGATCCATCAATGTAGAAAAGTGATGTAATATTACAATTTTCATAATTAAAAAAAAATAATACTAAGATCCAGGAAAACTCCCGATCATAGATATATGTGTATATGTGTATATCTCTGGCTCTGAAGAACCAGAGAAGAACCCCCCCCCCCCGACCCCCTTGAAAACTGGGGCCCCCATCGGTCATCCCTGCAGGGGGGCCTCCGCATTTTGCGCTACGCCACTGGGGGTGGTATGACGCCGTTACTTTACACGCTTACCAGCTGACCACTTACCTCCATAAGAACGGCTCTCCTCCTGTTACCAGTTTGTCCAGTAGCTCGTTGTGTGTGCTGATGGACTTAAGACGCAGAGAGGAGTTGACCGTGATGACAGGGTTCAAGTCCAGTAAAGTACAGTTACAGTTACAGTTAAAAAAAACGAAAACATTATACAAACAAGTAAACAACTGGGGGAGAATGTGGTAAAACGTGGTGAAACTCAGACGATGGCTTTTCTTTTTCTGGATTGCTTTTGAGAACAATATCAGTTGGGTTTAGAAAAGGAGGAGGGCAGGTCAGTTGATCAGTTGATTCAGTCGGTTATGCATGCCACCATTGTGCACCATTGTGAGAGTGAGCGAGTATGCAATGTATGTGTGAATTTGAGCATATGTGTGTGTGTGTGTGTGTGCATGCATGTGTGTGTGTAATACAGGCCTGAGGCTGGATGTGGCTCTTGTTGAGGCCCAGTAAGCAGTCAGCCAGTCAGTAAGTCCAGCGTTTCCTCACAGCTGGTCTGGAGGCCAAGAGACGCGTCGAGTGTGTTTCTCTCCCACCCTTCCCTAGGAATATCCCTCGCTCCACTAAAAGGAAATACCAGATTAAAGCTACATTACTCCAAGACCGTCTGTTCCTCTCTTTTTCTTTTCCACACTCCCTCCATCTCCCTTTCCCATTGTGTCTTTCATATTATTTTTGAGTATTGTCCCTGAAGACACCCCCTCGTTCTCTCTCTTGCTCTTTCCCTGCCCTCGATCTCTTTTTTCCCCCTCACCCAGTCTATGATTCTCTCTCCCTGTTTCTTTTTTACTCTCTCCTGGGTGTAACATTGTTGGCAGTCTGAGAGAGAGGCAGCAGCCAGAGCTGTAAGCATATCCTGTGGGAGATCAGTTTTCAGCTGTGTGTGTGCGTGTGTTTCTGCATGTGTGTGTGTGTGTGTTATGCATGCCACCATTGTGCTTTCTCTCGGTCTGTGTTTTGTGGGCCAGTAGGGAGTTTTTTCACCTGCTGTAGGGACGGACTCTCAGGTCTTAGAGAGGGCTTTACAGTGGGCGTAGAGAAAGCTGCTAATGTTTCTATGTG